>NW_024097177.1:0-191589 GCF_016545835.1 Crotalus tigris | reverse complement strand
CAGGCTCAGGACACAACAAGACAATGCTTGCTCAATGACCTTGAAATGGAGATTCACATCACTCCCTATAGTCAGCAACAACTAGTGGAATAAAATCTGCAAAGATTCCTTTACCTTCTTTTTTCCCAAGATGAGAAATAAAACATGGAATTTATAGTTTCAAGAACATATATATTATGGAAAGTGTTCTTTTTTTCAAGAGGATGAAGCTTAAGAAAAATGACAATTAGGATACGTAGCTATCTTATAGGACCTATAAGATCTATATTGCATTCATAACAATGGTTTGTACACCCTGTTTCTTTACTAAGAGTAATCTATTATATATGTGTAAAGAATATGAATAGGCAATTCTGCCATTCTCCATTACAGAATAATGCAATCTATCTACTCCAACTTCCATTGAACCATTCCAGAAGAACATTTAACTATGATTTATAATATCCTGCTCTTATATTTATATATGATTAAAATCCATGCTAAACTTTATATTGCACATTTTTCTTCCCTTAAAACAGAAAGTGACACTAAATTTCTGCAAGTGCAAGACTGAAAATTCTTAACACATGGCCAGAGTACTGTGACAACATGTTTGAATATAAAACAGGAAGGCAACTTTCTATGTGATGAAAAATATTACTGGGATTATTAAAAATAACTACAGAAGTGATCAATCACCCTGTCCCTGGGGGCTCAAAGTCACAATCTGATTCCAAAAAGCATTTTTAATGCCCAGAGAGCTTGATTTGCACTTTAAATTAATTGCAGCACATATAGTAAGCTTCCAATATTAGAGATTTAGGCTCTCTGTAAATGGCACTTTTCCCCCTCTTTTTTCCATTTTAATTAAAAGGTCAGGATTCATTTTTAATGTAGAAAGCATACTTGTGTGCAGATGAATGGAGACTCATTGTCAGAGGAAAATCTCTTATTTCTGATTTCTCCATATTATCATTGCTCAGTAGTTTTACTGAGCTACTATAAATCAGCCTATAACATCTTAATTATAAGCAACAGAAACGTTTGCAAAAGAGCATCCTTATTATTCATGACATTGGTCTTCTACCTATGTTCTTTCTATAGAATATTATAAAAGTTTAGCTTTCAATTTGTAAGCTTAATTAGCTTACCAACTTACAGTATTTTGACTACTTTGCTAGACTGTAGGAAGTTCTTGTATTCTGGTAACAAGAATATGCGTAGGCTAAATAGTACCAGTAGTCTTACTTTATGACCAGTCATTAATGACCACAGTAGACCCACCTCAAAGACACTTATGACTGATCCTCAAACTTATGACTGCCACTCCTGTCCCCATGATCACATGGTGGCATTTTGAGCACTTGGTAATTGGTTTGCATTTATAATCTGTTGCAGCATCATGTGGACACATGACTGTGACTTTTTAATGGCCAGTTTTTGCCAGTTTTCATTAAAAAAATGGATCCCTTAACAACTACATGGTTTGCATAATGATGGTGTGATTCACTTAATGACCACAGTGATTTATTTTATGACTTTCATAAAAGCAGCTGTAAAATCAAGTCACGCGAGGTGACCTGTTCAATGATCATAAAGGCTTAAGACAGAAATTCCAGGCTCAGTTGTGGCAGTTAACTGTCAACTACTATATTTATTTCAGTTGATATATAAAGGGTACTTATTCATGATTTTTCACTGTTCTAAAAGTATGCATTAAATGAATGCTCCAGGAATCCAATTTATATCCAGTGTAATTCAATATATTTATAAATGATTCTCCTTTGAATTAAAGTGGTTTTTTTTTCACTGTTCTGTGACTCTGTTGTATCAGTAAAGGTAATCGTGTTACACCTCCAGATTACATCTGCATTAATTCTGCTGGTAAGCTTATGGTTATTATATATGTGAATAAAACAACATTCAGTACTAAATATAGTACTGATCCACCCAACCCACATTTCAACAACTTGGCACAGCCATCTCGATATGGCCAACCTACTATGGCCAATTCGCTGTGGGACAAGAGCTACACTAGAATTGAAGAAACGGTGGACTAGAATAATTAAAGAAAGGATGCAAAAGGGACAAAATGAAATGTGAATGACAAAAAATAAAATAATCTTTTAATTATTTTAAATACTTTGATTGAATTGTCCTGCAGTGAGTTGTCCCATGGTGAGTTGGCCATCCCAAGTTGGCTGTGGCAAGTTGGCTGCAGAGAGCTAGCTGTGCCAAGTTAGCCCATTCCATTCTCTTCTTTTCTGAAAGAACCAACCCCACTTTAATGGTATCAGAGAGTCTTAGAACTCACGACACAGTAATTCAATGCCTTTGTCAGAATGCTCCATTTATCCCACCTTCTGGCTGTATATTAGCAAAATAATAGTTGAAAGTTGTAGCTTTCATTAGTCTTCTATATTGGAATATTTAATAAAAAATATTCATTCATTCACTCATTCATTTTAAATGGTCACCTATTTCAAACCTATGATTCTCTGGCTAACAGAGAATATAGAGTTGCTCAACAATAAAATGGGTGGCATAATAAATAAATAAATTGATAAGTCGATAAATAGATAAATAAATAGATAGATATTAAAACATAAATAACAATAAATTACAAATATATGGTCTTTCCCAAATTTCTTTTTAAGAGGAATAGATAATTTGGAATAGAATATTGCTATTGCCAAGGAGAATATTTAACTCCATACATAAGAATTTGCTTAGTGAAAATAAACTTTTAAACTGAAGCTGTTGCATTTACCAGATTATATGGAAACAATAACCAAAAATTAGTAATTTTTCTTATAGTGTAACAATCTGGTTTGAAATATATTGGATTTAGTTGTACCTCCATAGTTTTAATTCTATTAGGTCTTATGTTTTCTAGAAACCGGGATCATATTTTATAGAAAACAGTAACAAATGTGTAATGTTAAATGCTGGCAAGAACAGATTATATTTTAAAGGGAAGGTTTCTTTATTTTTTATTTCTTTTATTTAAATCAGAACGTTTAAAAGCAAATATGAAACTAATAATGCAAACACTGGTAAACAAATGCATAATACAAAATCACAGTGCAACCAAACCTTTTCCAAAAACAGAATAGGAAAGGACAATTCATCAAAAAATACAGAAAAGAGATATCAAAAATACACTGTTTTCTCATATTCGAACATTCTTACATTTTTCAGCCTTCTTTTCTACGCTTAGAAGTGGTTTCTATGCATGGACATTGGGGCAAATATTGTAATAATAAAGTGAAGAACATTTTTCCTTATGGTTAACTATTGATTCATATGAATAATTAATTGTGCAACAGAGCCAATATTAGTCATTGTAACTGTTATCAGAATCAGGGCAGAAAGTACTTGAATTTGCAACATTTTGCTTCGTTGTGAAATTTTAATTTATTTTGAACAAATATTAACAGCATAGGATATTCTTTCTTTCTTTTCCTTTCAATCGCTAAAGAAAAAAAAAGACATTATAATGCAAAAAAATAAAGAAAAGAAAGAAAATGGCAAGTATATCATGGATACATTTGTGGGGCATTCTGAATAAATCAAAATAGCAAATTAAATGTTAGCTATATAAACTGTATAGCATGTATAGTGTATGATATGTCCTTTTCATAATATGGATGGCCATGTCATTTTAACTTTTTTTCAGTTGTGTATATAGCTTTTCCTTCAGCACTTTACAATTCATTTTTTTTAAATTTTATATTGTTCTTGCAGTTTCACTTTTTGACACTAATGGCCATAGAAGACAAAGTGCTGTGCAATGGGTTATTTATGCATTTATTTATGTATCACCGTAATTTCTACATCTGCCCACTTGTTCATGATTCTGGGGAACATCCATAAACAAATAAGACCATTAATTGCCCCCGTTGTAAATTCTGCCCACCACTAGACACAGTGTTTGTTCCCTTTTAATCTCCTGTGACATCATGTTATAGTTTGCAAGAGCAAATATTACACAGAATTTTCTTTTGAAAGCACAGTTGCATTCCCAGGAGAAAGATGAGTCACTCACTAATTCAGTCCTGCTGAGCCTGATCACTGATCTTTTTGCTCTGGTCACATACAAAGGCTGCTTGTTTTCTTTTATCTTAAAATAACATCAAGAGAAATCTGTCTCTCATATACGTTTATAAAGGTCTGATTTGGGGCGGGGGTAACTTGTGGAACTTGTTGCACTTTTCTCCTCTTCTGTGTATCAAGAATTTTAAAATAAGATTTTATAAGCAATTTTACTGGTTATACAAATGTAAACGGAAGGAAAAATAGACTGAGCATGGCTTCTGAATTTTTCTTGGTCCTTAAAAATGTTTCTCGATATCAGCAACTTTAAGAAGAGTGGATGTCAGCTCCCAGAATTCCCCATCCAGCATGTTTCATTCTCAGTTATCTGACCAAGAAAGAGGAGAGAAAACTTAACAATGGTGGAATTTTGGCACTACAAGGCACCAAAAGGCACTGTCCAACTACTTCTCTTCGGAGTAAATTGAATTCTTTTTGCATTAGTTTTTTTTTCTCCCAGTCTCAGTTGGTTCCAGGTCCTTTATTAATTTTAGCTTTTTGGAAGAATCACCGTCTCTCCTCACAGCAACGGTACTCCTGTTCCATTTGCCAAGAGTTATTTTATTGAAAGATAGATGAAAGATTCTCAAGAAAGAATCTTGAGATCTTACATATTTGTAAGATTCCATTGATTTGTAAAGACTAAAAATTTAGCTCTATTTTTGGTGATAGTATGGATAAGTTTTGCTTGTAAAAATCTAAGAAATCATTTGCTATTGCTATGTCTCTCCCCCCCCCCACCCCTGCCCCACCCTCCAATTCTCAGGCTAAACTACAGCTGTGAATTCTTCCTTGTCATCCCAATCCTACTTAGCTTCAAAAGCTGTTAACTTCTCCTTTCTCATTTATCCTTCTTTTTAGATCTCTTTTTTTATTAATTACAGTAGGACAATGTTGTACTGACCAGTTTTATCTAGGGTTGATGAACCTTTCAATATACATATGCATGCTTTGAAGTTATGTGAGTTTATATTCAATTAAAAAAAACTTGCTTAGCTGATAAGAAAGTGTGAATGACATGAGCTGGTTATCAAAATATTATTCTTATGTTTCTTAAATTTAAACACACAGCTTGTTACAACAGCAAAAACATCAATACAAGTTGGATCAAAGCACACATATAAAATATATTAAAAGAAAACTATAATAATCTTATGGAAATTTCTGCAAGAATTGACTCCAAGGCCTAAGCTTTAGGTAAGTCTGTCTTTTCCACCCATTTTTAACCTTGTCTCCAGGTTTCTTAAGTCAAATGGCCACAACTTAAAATTCTGATATTGTGAAGTCTGAGGTATGATATTGCATGTGTGTGAGAAGACATGTGGTCCATAATCAGCAGTAAAATCCACAGCAGAATAGAAATTTAAATATATTCTTTGCTTTTCTATCAGTCATTTAAAAGGGACAGTTGTGTTTTATATTTCTCTGTAGAACTATTCTTTGGTATGCCATTAAGATTATTATTGGTTGAAACATATTAATCTATTGTATGTTATATTGGTGAACCATGCCATGAAAAAAGATTTTATCCAATGCAAGTTCAGTCATTTATCTTTTTCAGATTTCAAAACAGATTTGGAACCAAACTGGAATGGAATCACAGATGCAAGCAAATGTTAGATCATCATTCATCCTGAGACTTATCTTTATAGTTAGGCTTCAAAACTATCTTCTGAAAGAAAATGTATAACCCCACATGTGTATGCATATATATATTGGGAACTCCCATCACATTCATCATTACACCAATGTTTGTGTCCCCTAGGAAAATTCAGGTCTCCTAAAATTAAAAAATCATCTGCACACAAGAAATTCTGCCAAAGTTTGGGTTAGAAATGTAAAATTTACTCAGGCCCAAAATTTAAGAGAAAATTTTTACAAAATGTTTTATAGATGGCATCTGGATCCTAAAAAGTTGTCTTGTATGTATCCTAATTTACAGCCCAAATGTTGGAGATGTGGTAGTTTGGAGGCTACTTATTTTCATATCTGGTGGACTTGTAAAAATATAAAAGCTTTTTGGATTAAGATTTGGTGGAACATTCAAAAGATTTTTAAGAGAAAGATAAAGTTTACTCCACAATTATTTTTACTGGGTGTTATTACAGATTGTGATACTAAAGAAACTAATTTGATGTTGAATTTGATAACAACAGCAAGGTTATTGGTAGGGCAATATTGGAAGAAGGATTGCTTGCCTACTATAGAAGAATGGACACTTAAAGTGTCAAACTTAGCAGAAATGGCTAAGATTTCTGCTTATTTAAAGGGTCATTCACAAAAAAGATACATTTCAGTTTGGAGAAGATGGATAGATTATATTCAGAATAAATATGGGACTATTCCCAATTTCCACTTAGTTTATGAGTAAATCTTAGAGTATTATTAATAGTTTATTATAGTGGATTATTATTATTATTTTTAGTATTAGTATTGTTTAACAATTTGCATATTGTATTGTTTAATAATTCATTTAATAATTAGGATATTATGTTTGTTTATGTTTTTATTATTATTATGTTTACTTTTAATTTGTTTATATTTATGCTAAAGGGGAGTTAAAGCGCATTATGGACTTGGTTATTGATGTAGTTGGTTAATGTTATTTAGATTATGATTATTATAATTGTAACCCTGTATTCAGCTCTGGGAAGTGGGGGAGGGAGAGGGGGTTTAAGGTGGGTTGGTTTTGGGGTTTATATTGTAACTTTTATAAAACTCTTCAATAAAAGTAAATAAATAAATAAATAAAAAGAAGAAATTCTGCCAAAGAAAATGCCAGTATACACTCAGCATGAATCCTCTCTATAGAAACATTAACAATGTTTGTATTTATCATCTGAAACATAAAACAAAACCTTTCTGAAATATAGTCATGGAACCTTAGCAGGTTTGGCACCTCAGTTTTTAAATATGCAACAAGCAAAAGATCCCACTTTTTGTGCTTTTCATGCTGCTTCTCCCATGTAACAAACACAAAATTGTTACACAACCTCAAATATCAACATCTTTCATTTCTTTTAATAAGATTGAGAAGTAATCATAAGGTAGATGTTTTTTCAGAGTTTCTCCCCAGTTCTGATTTTCCAAATCTAGCAAATAAAATGGCATCTTCACTTTGAACCATCCTTTTCCCCATCAATGATGTCTTTGTATCTTCTTCCCACACTCCAGGCTCCAACTTCCCATTGTCCCTTTTTTGTTTTTATGCACAAAGTATTTCAATGATAATGCTGCCAGATTTTTTTTTTCTCCTGCTTCTGGGATACCCTTTATTGTAAATGACTGTCCCTCATTCCAGAATATCTTATCTTTGTTATACATAATGGACCTCCCTTATTTCAAAACACAGTTGCTCTGTAGAAAAACAACAAATTCTACATCTTTGCAGTGTCCTTTATTATTGGAAATGTTGATCTGGCAACCTTTGTCAGATCTGTAATTCTGCAAGCAACAGCTAACACTGTTCCCTTATTCAAGCCAGACCATCAGGACCTGTGCCCTGATTGTTTCTTGCTATCGGAAAACAAGAGAAGTTTCTTTCTTTGCCATCTCCTTGTATATTTTTTAAAAAGGACTAATTGCCTAAAATCTTACCATGTGGGGAAACTTTTGCAACTGACATTATATTCAGGATGATTAATTGTAGATGACACATTTCCAATGGCTTGTCCTATAACACAAGCTTCCAGTTATATGAAAGAGGTGATCTCAAATGCTGCTAAAAGTTGTCCTGTACTAGTTTAAAAGAGTGTGGCTTTTGAATAGAGAGTTTCTATTCAAGACTGTAGATAATGCACTAAATTCAGTTTCCAGTATGACAAATGGCAAGGGAACCATTGCCCAAATACCCAAAGGAAGCTCTTCCTGCCCCTGCAGAATATGTTAGCATTTCTACTACTCTTCCCAACTACTATAGTATATGATAGCTTTCAAAATACTATTACATAAATTGAACTGTTGGCAGCAAACAGAAAATACTCAGACAGTTTTGTTGCCATCACATAAGTATTGTTTACTTTTATATTACTGAATGGCAGTGAACATCACAAATCCTCCCTCCCTTCCTCTCTCCCTTCCTTTCTCTAAAATCCATAAAGTTTCCACTAGGTTGACAAAAAGCATCCTAGGGGATCAGAGCATTTTGTGACTGGCGGTACCATTTTGCAAAAAGCAAGAATTTCTTTGCATTTATTTTACAATTATTCACAGTGCACACTACCAAATTTTAAATGTGCCTTAGATAAAATATATAGCTAACTGATCTCTCCCAAGCTTGGCTTTGATTATCAAAATACCTTATAATCCTAGTTATCACATCCATCTAAAACTAGCTAGTCAGCCAGCCACACAGGAACACTTAGAATAAAAGAGGAGCATCATTCTGGCTAGTCCTTTTTCTCCCTTCACAACTGATGCTAATTTATCTGAATGCTTGAAAAGCCCTATGTATAAAAGCTATATAGTCTTGGGATTTCTTGTATACATGCAGTAGGCAAGAGTAATGAAGATGACATCTTCATCCTTCACTCCATTTGTCCATTGCTTTACTCACAAAGTTATAGTTGTTTAAGAGTATGGAATTATAAATAATGCCATAAAATAGGATACTGCAAAAGAGCTTACTTTGCAGTTATTTATTTAGCTTATGGCATACAATGTCAGGGAAATCTACATATGCAGTCCTGGCAGCCTAGATTGCTGGTTCATTCTGTTCGGCACTTGCACGTCTATCTTTGGTGTGCCATGTGGAGGGGCGAACAAGCTTTACACCAATTAACTAGTGGAACTCAGATTGCTGTTTCTTCCCTGTTCCTCCACCAGTCTCACCTCATCTTGTGTCACAATGCTTCATGTCCAGCCAAGTCCGGTGCTAGCTTCCGTTCATTGCACACATGAATGCAGCTAGGGTTTTTTTCCCACCAAAGTGGTACCTATTTATCTAGTTGCAATATTACATGCTTTCAAACTGCTGGGTGGGCAGGAACTAGGGGTTTAGTGATGGGAGCTCACACCATCTCATGGACCCAGGCTTGGATCGCCAGAGTGCAGATTACTTTTGGCAGTTCCAGCATCACTAAGCCTTTGCACCATCACTTTCCACCTTGCAGTAATTTCAGCTTTAAAACCTGTCTAAGGGACAAAAACAAAAAAAAAAAAAAAAAAAAAAAAAAAAAAACCACATTAGTGCAAGTTGTGAAAAAATGTAGGTATTTTAATGGAGATCTTTAAAAAACAAACAAAAACAGAAAAACTCAACATATAGTTAGCTAGCCATGTAGGAAAAATATTTCTGCATGCATTAAAATAGACAAGATTTCTACCAATCATAACATCTGTACATCTGTACATCTGTAATTATTGCAAAATACTGTATATTGGAAATGAAATTTAATTTTAGAAAATTAGAACAAGAGAGATTCACATATGCCTCAATTATGGATTATTAGTTTCCCTATAGAGATAAAAAGATTTGAAAATTTGTTTAAATTAATAAATCAATTATTATAATGAAGAGAATTCACATGTGAAGAAATAGTGAAGCTGAACTTTTTACAATGTGAAATCATTATTTCATAAAAAGGATCTTTTTTTTTCTTGCTATACATAGGAGTATTTGAATATTGAAATTCCTGCAGCTAAAGCCCTGGAATTTTGGATGTGTTTTACTTATGCTTAATTAATTTTTTTTTAAAGATAAAAAGTCTCTACAGTAAGTTAGGAAATGTTTTATATGACAGAATATTGACTTCATTCTACCAATGCACAAATGACTTTTGACATATGCCCATTTATATTACTGCAGGTATAAAATCATACCCTTCCCGTTGTTCTATATGGAAATTGCTAATATTTCCAGAAAATCTATTTAGGCAGTTCCAAATGTGCAGTGCAGAAATATCCTTGACCTCTAGAGCAGATATTTTGGTATAACAACTGAGTGCATATCAAAAGGAAGCAGGGATTCTGAAAGGCATCCCCAAGATGCAAATAGGAAATGCACCCTGGTCCCTCCATCAACAAAAAAAAAAATCCTTTATATATGATTCCACTCATCATCCTCTCTTAATTATTATCAGACAGACAAGATCTGGCTATAATGAATGAGCATGTGTTCGATTATTAACATGTCAGAATTCCATTATTCCAAGGAATTACAATGAGGAGGAACGGTTTTTTTTTTCCTCACTCAGAATTATCATTTAGTATTAACTCCAAAATACATCACCCAAATAAGATCATGTTGAAACAAAGCAACAACATTAATATGTTAAACTGGGTGATAATTGACAGTATTAATAACATTTATATATTGCTGCACCTTTAGCTAAACAAATTAAAACACAGGTGCATATTCAATCTGTACAGTTTTCATTTGGTGAATCAAACAAAGCAGTTCACCTTTGATCATAATCTAAAGAATTTTCTTCTCTGGAATAAGCATAGGATTAGACAGTTTACTAAATTAGACTCATTATCCTGGTTCTGGTACAGTCCTAGAAACAGGGCGGCCCAAATCCCAAGCCATTCAATCTTGCCAGGGTTCAGCTGAAGGAGTGGTTCCACATACCAACCTCTGGGATAAGGTATCAACTACATTACTAGTTCCATTCCTCACCCAATGGTGATGGATGATCTACATTCTGGCTTCATATGGATATAAAGCAGGAATGGAAAGAGTGCTGAATCCTGCAGAACTCCATGCAATAAGGATTAAGAGTGTTAACTCTCACTCTTAGTTAACACCAAAATAAAATAAAATAAATAAAATAAAATAAAAATTGTGGAATAATTAAAATCTACCATCATGATAACATTATCACTCTTTGAAATATCTGCAGTTTACATTTAGAAGACACCACCCACAATTTGACCATTAGGCAAACAAAGACTAGAACAGTCTTCTTTCAGTTTCTTCCTTTACTTAGTTTAATTAAATAATTTTTTCAACATTTCCAAATTTATTCATTTGGATTTGTGAACAAGAATTGTTTTGTTTTTTTACATACAGTGCTATTGCTCTACTCTTTCTGTTATTTCTGTTCCTTCTGAACAAACTGTACCTTTAGCTATATTCTAGTCATAGGATAGTCTATGACAAATATCACAAACCATATTTGCCTTTCTGTAATATACACTAAACCTGTCTTGTTCATTTATCATATTCTGAGCATTAGTGCATAGACAAGGAAAACATTATGTTCAATCTAACTTTTCTTCATATAGTAAAATGCTGCAATTCAGTAATAAACTTATTCCACAATGCATTTTCTTACTGTATATTTTTTGTTTTTATTCCCACCTGCAGGATTCATTATAAAGCCATCTTAATCAATTTTACCCTGCTTTGGCCAAACCCATTTTTATTAATCCTTTTGAAGTACACCCTATTTTTGTGAACAATCTATTAGCTATAATCAAAAAACTCTGAAATATTATTATTAAGCAGTCAGCCATAGGCGAAAGGACCAAAATTCCTAAACAGCAATGGGAGACTATAATTACTGAAGCTATCAGTTACTGAATCTAAGGGAGCAATTAGTTTCTGACTGACACATTGTATCTTGGATTATTTCATTTATGAAATAAATATATTAAGCATTAAATGTATTTGTTCAGTAAGACTTCATTTATATATCAGTAGGACTCAAACAAACCTTCAATTAACACTGAGTGGCAAGACAGAGTGAAAATTATTGCTTTTCTGCTATGAAAGTGTCCGTAGGCAACACAGATTGGAAAACAGATTGTTTCATTGTTTTTGATGTACCAATCACACATTTAATAATTTTATATAAAAATACATGAGGAATTCCATATTGAAAGTTATTCATGAGGAGATAAGTGAAAATGAAATTTCAAGATATTCATGTTTAAATAACAGTTTATATAAGTAAAAGTTTAACTTTAAAATTCAATGTTACAATGTTTTCTTCAAAATCATGGTTCTGTTACTTTGAATTAAATAATTGACATGTCAGAGTAGTCCTACATAAGGATAAATGCTATAATTTGTTTTAGGTAAACTTTGTGTGTTACCAGTAAAATATAGTCAATTTGGCATTAGTGTTTTTATTTTAATGATATTATAAAAATATACATTTGTAATAGGGGACTACCTAATCAGACATCAAGAAATATAGCTAAGAAGAAGGAAGACAGAGGAGCATGTTGTCACATAGCAGTTTTTAATATTCATCTATATATTGTAATTCAGTCATATAATAGGTTATTATTATAGATGGAGAGTATGACAAATATATTAAAAAGGGAAAGGTACGAGTTATTACAAGTACAATCTATACCCCAATACTTCAACTAAGTAATAGCTAAGTAAGAATGACTTCATCCTGATGTGCTTACCTATATTCTTTAAAGAGATGCCTACCAAAAAGGTTTTTCTATGGTTGGGTCCTGATCTTGAAACTCTGACTTAAAAGAAATATATTTTCACAAAGAATTATTTTGATGCCAGACAAAATTTGCCTTCCTTGTTTTGGAATTTTATAGGCAGATATATTGGTGTGTTGATCTACCATCTTATTTTTTCAGAAAAAAAATATTTTATCAAGCTTGAGGTATTATATTTTTCCAAAGAAGAAAGCCAATCTGGACCACCATTACTGCTTCAGTAAATGACTTCTGAAGCAGCCTATTCAACTCCACCCACCACTCCTAATTTTCTGTTAGGCAATCCTGCAAGCCATTCATTTTTTTTTTCTGAATTACTTATTGAAACTAATTTGGCAAATGACTGAACATAACCTGCCTGACATGATCATCTTTAGAAAAATAAGGAATTTGAGATCTAGGTCCAATTTGGCATAATTATCCACACTTTTTCTGGATTATTTCCAAGCCTCCTTCCTAAACCATCTTAATTGCTTCTTTGTGGTCCTATCTATCCTTATGGAAGATCACTACAATGGTCAATTTTCCTTAGATTCTGGGGGATGTAATGTATTAAAGTATAACCCTTCCCACACTGAGAATGAATTCTGGAGGATTCCACCAAAATCTATTTCAACTATTTTTCATATATCACTCATACAAAGAGATTGCCATCCTAGATCAGATAATCCAGACCTGAATGCCTTGGTAGATGTCCATATTTAGATCTGGGACAGTTCAGTCCAAAACAGAAAAACCCATCCAAAAGCTCTGTTCCATCCAGAATTACATTAAATAGCTCTTCAAATTCAATTCATAATCTTTTGCAAAGAATATGGTCACTGGGACTCACTTTTATCTATTCTCCCACATTCCTTGACAATTTTATAGTGCCTATATACATATTCTTCAAAATGGATATCTCCTCTGTGTGTGTTTAGTTATAGTTCCTGTGTTCAAAATCATGGAGGTATCCATGGTTGCTTCTCAAGCACCTAGCATTTCTAAGATACCTTTCTAAACCTGGCAAGTATTTCAACCATCAATCTTCCTATTAGGATGGATGGGCATTAATTCTATTTGCAATGAACATATATACAATATATTTCTATAGGCCACTGTCATTGTTCAATGTATGTTTGTATCTGGCCAGAAAGTTCCTTGGTTAGTTGACCTAGTACTATTTTCTCAATTTGGCAAACATCATCCTTTTCCTGCATCCTACCCACTGACAAGCATACTGTATCTATTCAGGTAGGTAGGTGGAAACTTTCTTTCTATCTGAATCTGAACTCTTACTGCTTGTCATGCCTTTCTTCTTATTGATTTTTTTCTAAAGATATACTAGGTAAGATATGCAAATTAGGCATATCATCATAATTTATAAAGCTGATGGAGTTTAGGTGACCTTCCAGATCAGATTCTACTGGATGTATTCATGTTCTGTTTTAAGGTTCCAGGCGTACACCCAGAGAACCACAGTACTCAGAAACCTGAAGTGTTTGCTAGAATTGAAGTAGATAAAAGTAGGTAGGAAAATAATTTAAATGCCTAGCAGAGAGTGCTTTTTTCTCAGAATGGAAAGAATTCCTAACCTCTTCACTATATGAATGCTACCAGAGTGGCAAAGAAATTGTTAACTGTTTTTATCCTTAGATTTGGTAAGTGATAAAAGTGCTCATTTTATCAGTTACATATCTAAACCCATTTGTAAAGATCTGGATATTACAATTCCATATCCCATAAGTAATTTTTCTTATATTAATAATGGAAGCAAGACTCCCCACCCCCCCACCATCCCACCCACCCACTCTACTCCTGCCCCACTCCTCCCCCAAACCCCCACCCCATCCCTACTCTGCCCCCCCACCCACCACCCAGGTGGCCCTGCAGCACCATGGTGGCCTTGCCCTCCACCTTGCCCTCCACCTTGCCCTCCATCATCTATGCACAGTGGGGCGTGAGGGTGGAGTCTTGTCCCTGCTGCCCAGCTGCCATCTCCTTGGCTGTGCTGGTCCACATGGACTGCGTCCTAGAGTGACTCTTCTCCAGGGGGGCTGCTGTTGGGGAGTGGGCCATAGGGGCAGGCAGGGCTGGGGCGACAACACATGTGGCCACAGAGAGGGCTTAGCGTACTGCCTCTGGCACGCGTGCCATAAGTTCGCCACTACTGACTTAGGCCATAGCTGGGACTAGCCTACCATGGTGTCAGCCTCTAAAATAGTTCACAAAATATATCTTAAACTTCTCCACGCTAAAAGAAATTATTTACATTGACTATATTAGGATACTTCTACACTCAGTGGTCATTATGCTTTACAGGCTATCCCAAGTCATTGCATTATTTATTTGTTTATGTATTTATTTATTCATTTAATAAATACATAAATAAATACCTAATGACTTGGGATAGCCTGTAAAGCATGATGACCACTAAGTGATAGAAGTGCCCAATGTAGTCAATGTAAATAATTTTATTTATTTTCAATTTTATATGGCTGCCCATCTTATATACTTGACTCTGATTGGCTTACAATAAAAAAAATCAGAATACAAATACAACCAATTTTTTTAAAAAAAAACATAAATAACATAAAATTGTAGCCTTGAAATGCCTTTCTTGAAATGTCTTTCTGAATTGTAGCCTTGAAAAGCCTTTCTGGAATAGCGGACTTATTTATCAATTAGAGTATGGCCAAATACTTTGTCATCCTCCTCTATTCCTTGGACAATAGAGTTAACCTTGGGTGTAATAGCTAGTGAAAGCTCAGTTCTCAACAGTATCAATAAGAACTTGATAGGATTCCCTGACAGATTAAGGGTACAAAAAAAGTACTTGCACTCAATGATAACTTTGTTTCATATTCAGGGGTTCAGGGAATTATTTTAAACTGCAGGGTTTCTCAGTCTTACCTTAGAACAATATTTACATCCACTTCCCATCCTGGCTAGACAATTCTGCAGGCTGAAGTCTGTATATCTTAAAGTTGCCAAATTTTAAAAATAGTGCCTTAGACCAATAATTCATGGATTACAGGTCATAGAAATCAAATGGGCTTTCTGTGAAGTTTTTTGTTCATTTGGATCTTGTTTTTTAATGCACCCTTGATTTCACAGAAAGCCTTCAGGAGGAAGCATCTTCATTAACTAAGGTAGTTTTACAAAATCATTGTTAGCTCAGGAGGGAAAGAAATTGTCACTCCTAAAATTGTCACTCCTTTTGAGAAATTAGCAATAGGGACCTAAGAGAAAATGATCAGAATTTTAAATGGGACATTCATTTTATTCTTGAAGCTGCAAATATTGCTACAGGTGGGTGTTGGAGCTTTTCAGGGCTTAGTATATCTTTCCAAAAGTAGACACATGGAAACATGCAATTTTAAAGGAAAGAGTTATATTTGTTTTCCTATTAAATGCTGTATTTCTGATTCTTTGCTATAGGCAAAACAGATATCACAACTAAGTCACAAAAAAGAATTTCAAAGCAATTGTTTCAGATTTTATATAATTAAATGAAGTGATAAGAAATAGAATTACAACAATTATAGCAATTGAAACTGAAAGATTTTGACTTAATGGAACTTCTGAAAGAGATAAAAAACTTCAAAGATCCAAAGGGAAGGAAATTGTAGAGGAAAAAATAGTGTTAGATATGTCAAGTAAATCACTGCTTTCCTCTTCCAAGCTTACCTTATGAAATTCTCAGCTCAGTTACAAAACATTTAGCAGACAAAAGAGTGTGGATTAAAATGTGAGAAGATACTGAGAAGTGAGAACAGCTCTGGAAAGCTCCATGAAACAAGGCCATTAGGAGATAACACTAAAAAGAAACAACACATTAAAAAGCTACATTATTCCTAAGAAAACAGCTTTTGTCCTCTCATACATGATTGTTTTGATTGTACAATGCCATTTACCTCATAGCAGCCTAACTACCTCACTTTTCTAAGGTCACCACACATGAGGTCCTGCTATACCAAATCATTTACAATATTCTTCTGCTGCATATAATTGGATGGCTAATTCATTTACACATATACAAGGTGTTGTACCCCATTACATTAGAAGTTTGCTTTTGTAACCCCAATACTATAATAAAACAATTTATATTTCAATGGTTGGGAGTTGTTATTCCCCATTTGTGGGAAATTTCTCCAACAATAACATACTGAGAAGGATAGAGGTAATGTTAGTTATCATCCAAATCCTTAAAATTTGGGAGTGGGGATTTCCTAAGAAAAATGCAATTTGGTGGAGAATTTTAAAAAGCTATATGGCCAACTTTTAATTGAAATTAATAATAGAATAATAGAGTTGGAAGGGACCTTCTAGTCAACCCCCTGCTCAAGCAGGAAACCCTATACCATTTCAGACAAATGGTTGTCCAGTCTTTTCTTAAAAACCTCCAGTGTTGGAGCATCTACACCTTCTGGAAGCAAGCATTCCACTGGTTAATTGTTCTAATTATCAGGAAAAATCTTCTTAGTTTTAAGTTGGTTCTCTCCTTGAGTAGTTTCTATCCATTGCATCTTGACCTGCCTTTAGGTGCTTTATTACCATGCTTGAAATACCAAAAAATTTAGAAGGAAATTCAGTTTATTTATATGAGATGTAGTGGCTGTCCTTGTTTTCAAGCTCTGGGCAGATTTAAAAGGTAATACAGCAATATTAAACAATATTATAGTACAGTAAGTACCCAAGATATATGGTATAGGTAAGGAAAATCTTATAAATACTCAATATCCATCCTAACCAAAGGGCTGGGGGAAACTTTAAGTTTTCAAAGACCTGTTAAACATTATCAAACCATGCAAATTTATTCAAAAGGGCAGTTGCTGTAACAGAAAAGGCATGCTTCCATACATGATGTTTTAATCCAAGTGATTTTGTTTTGCTTTGTTTGTTTTTAAATCCTACCCTTGCAAACATTGTAATTTTCAAAGATGTTAACATTTATATCTAATAATTAAAGTTGTTGAGAATCAGCAGATGTACTTGATAATACTTAGGTACATGCATAAAATACCATTTTTCAAATTTCTCCATTGTTTGCAAGACTAAAATCTGATTTAGTAGCTGTTCCTGTCTGTTTCTGAATACATGTACTTGCCTACACACTCTGTTTTTATAAGAAAATAAAATTGATTACATGTAGGCAGAGCCATGGACTCTAAAGAGATGGCTTGAAAAGAGATGCTTTGTATATGAATTGAAAAATATTTATTTTGAAGACTCAGTATTGCCATGTAAAACAGTAAATTTAAAAAAGATGTCATTAGATGGATTAAATGGCTGACATTAGAAGGATTAAAACACACTATTGCAACATAAATAAATCATTCATTCCATCAAAAGGCCTGACAGAACAAAAATGAAGTAACTTCATCTAGTCTTGAAAAGACAATCAAAGAGGAACCAGGTATTTCTTTACCTAGGCACTCTAAGCTCCAGAGATGATTTTAGGATTACATTAGAATATATGGGAAGATGCATTCAGGATTGTTATCTAAACCTAAAAAGCTATGCTATTTGGTGTAATGTAGTGGTTAATATGTTGGTCTAGAAACCAGGACATTGTGAGTTCTAGCCTAGCTTTAGGCATAAAAGATAATTGGGTGATTTGGGGCAAGTCACTTTGGGACAATTCACTTTCTTATAGCCATCAGAGTTGTTGCTGTGAGTAAAATAGAAGGAGGAAGAAGTATTGGTATGTTTTCTGCCTTGTTGAATATGAAAAAAAAAGGTGGGATTAAAAACTTTTTTTAAAAAAAGTAGCACCTTGGCTTTTAGGAATGGTGATGGTATAGGAAAGGGAAGAATATTAATTGTTTAATAAATGTATCATAAAAATAAGATCAGCAGAGCAATACATACAAAGTATTTTATAATCTTAGCATTACCAAACATGGTAGTACACGCACTTATACTATAGGAAAGTGACATCAAATTTAAGACACGGTTCACTAATAAACTTAGCTTTTGAGATGACGTTCACTGTTCCTATATAAATTAAGAATTATGTCTGCAATGCAGGACAATCAAATTGTGAATTAGTTTCTTAAATTTAAGAACCTTTTGACAGTGAAACAGAATTTTTTTGAAGATGATTGCTCCACTGAAGATGCTGGGCAGAAGCTCATCAGCTAACATTTAGAGATACTCCAACTGTGCTTACATAAAGAAAAGAAGTCATTTTATCTGGTGTTCTTTCCAAGTAGTTGTAGTTCCAATTAGAACATCAATAATTCCACAACAACTTCAGAAATTAACATTAACTTTTAAATTAACAGACAAAATTTCTAAAACTCCAGCATGATAAGATAGGCCTTTTCTTTCATTTACAATATAAGATCACTTGGATTATTGTATATAATCCAACCCAGTTTTGCATGAATGAAAACACTATATTTGTATTCATTCCATTAATTTACTCCATTTTATTTCATGTTGAGGTGATTGACATGTTCTTGCATCATTTTTTTTAAAAAAAAATCAATTTTATCTTAGGCCACTATAATTTATAGATTTTTTTTACCCATTTTCTGGTTTCTTAAGGACATTAATTTTTGTAATTGATAGTGCTTGAAAACAGATTAGAATACAGGCACTATATTACAATAATTTGTTCTTTAAAAAAAACACAGGCATACTAGTTGATCCATTTTTTTTAAATTCTAATATGGGCTGCAGACAGAACTATCACAAATATACCATGTTTTCTCCCAAAATATATATATATATAGGCACCCAAAGACACATTAGGGCTTATTTTTGGGGAAATACAGTGATCAGCCTGGCCAGGTGCTGCCACTCCAGCATGCATACAAGAAGTGTCAAATGTGCAGCCCCTTGGCACAGTGCAAGTAAGTCCAAGTGTGGAGGGGAGGCAGGCAATCCGGACATGTTGTGTAGCTGCTTGGCTCATAGGAGGTTTATGAGAGGCATGTGCAGCGGCACCAGCAGCAGGTAAAAGCAGAGGCACAGAGGAGGCAGGCAATCCCAATGCGCCACTCATTCCATCCCTTGCTCTCTCATCTTGCCCCCGGCCACACCAGGGCAGGTGTCCACATGGCACATTGGGATTGCCTGACTCAGCATGGCCACAGGCAATCTGAGAGACAGTGGGATGGAGTGGGTGGTGCATCAGGATCACATGCTTCCCCCATGCCTCTGCTTCCTCCTTCTGCTGGTGCTGCTGCGCAAGCCTCCCATAAGCCTCCCGCAAGCCAGACAGCCACACAGTGTGTCTGGTTGCCCACCTCCCCCTTCTTCTGCTTCTGCGCTTGGACTTACAAGTGCTGCGTGGGCTGCAACAGCTGCTGGACACCATTGGCCCCTGCATGCTTATTGCCTCCTGTGCTGGCCACGGCCAATACCTCCGGGCTTATTTTTGTGGTAGAGTTTATATTAGGCACTCCCTAAAAATCAGGCTAGGGCTTATTTTCTGGGTGGGTATTATTTTGGGGGAAGCATGGTAAACAGCAAGGGAAATGTACCATAGCTTAATTTCTTGTTCCCAATGACATTTTTTTTTAAAAAAAAAAAAAGATTGATGAAGATAGAACTTGTTTACCCAGGTAAGGATTGCCACCTGCTCTTTCTGCCTTCTTTTGATAATATATTTTACTATAAATGAACTGGCTTAATTAAATTCACTGTTAGTAATAAAATTATCTCTTCATTGACAAGCCTCCTTAGCAACACATTTTTATTTTGAAAACCCCATTTGAAAGAAAAAGAATTATAGACATGGGCTTAAAGGGAAAAAATGGTTTGTGTAGTTTTTTGTGCATGAATGTATGCATGATGTATGGATTAATATAGCGCATTCTTTGGAACTTCGATGGGTGGATTTACTGTATAATTTAGTATAATTTTATAAAATTGAATCCAGTGGATCATTATAGTCATGTCATTCCCCGCTTGTATTGTCCACAAATGTACACGTACAAACACACTTTTTTAAATTAACATAACGAATGATGTTGCAAAACTTTGTCTTTAAACTTGACTGTCCACTTGGTCAAAGCTCAGTTGCTCTTATGATAAACATATAATATATGCACATTCAGGTTCTATAATCTACATTTTTAATAGTCTAATGAAATTGGAATGAAATATTTCTGTATAGGATAAAGACATGGAAATTCTTCATCAGCCTGCAAATTATTATTTATGAAATAAATTCAAAGCATTTATTTAATATATCTATAAAATGGCAGCTAGAGCATCTGCAGGAACCAGTGCCTTTGTCAATCTGCTCTGCTAATTTTTGCATGCAACTAGAATTGGCTCAGAGACATGTTATATTAGAAAACGGAAGCTATTTTGTTACAAAGCATATTCTGTCATCTATCTCTCTATCTCTCTCTCTGTCTTTCTATCTAGAATAGAATAATAACTTTATTGTCACTTTGAATGTACACTAATCAGCATATATTAAAATGAAATTTCATTGCATGCAGCTCTCAAAGGGTCACTACCTTTCATATACATTACATAAATATGACAAAAATAAAAATAAATAAATAAATAAATAAAATTAATTAATTAAATACAGAATTATGCATATACCCATATATATTATATGACACAGAGAAACAACAGTCTAGTTCGGGTTATGTAAATATATGCATTGCGAAAAACACAAATCTTGCGAGTTTACCAGGTGGATGGCATAGGGAACAAAGCTATTATAGAATCAGGTAGTCCTGCTAGAAATACTTCAAAACCTTTTCCCAAAGAGGAACAATAGAAATAGATCATAAAGTGGGTTTGTGGGGTCTCTAACAATGCTTTTAGGTTTAAGCACATAGCAGTTATAAGCAGCGTCCTGAATACCAGGAAATGAGCTTCCTATTCTTGGCTGTCCTTACCAATCTCTGTATGGACTTTCTATCTGAGGCACTCCTGCCACCAAACCAGAAAGTGTTGCAGTTTGTTAAAATGCTTTCAGTCGTGCCTCTGTAAAAAGTGGCCAGGCAGAAAGAGAAAGATGTGCTATCCTCATCCGATGCAGGAAATGTGGATACTGGTTTGTATGCTTCACTAA
This sequence comes from Crotalus tigris, assembly GCF_016545835.1. Lineage (NCBI taxonomy): Eukaryota > Metazoa > Chordata > Lepidosauria > Squamata > Viperidae > Crotalus > Crotalus tigris. Next base: position 170,072 of record NW_024097177.1, on the reverse strand, counting down.
GGATGATGTGTGGAAAGATCAATTCAGATTGTTAGTTATCTACATCCCCAGATACTTAATACTGTTAGCCACTTCTATAGCTGCATTCTTGATACTGAGTGGAATATGACTATGCTGGCTCTTTTTAAAATCTACAATGATCTTCGTTTTATCAAAATTTAGAATCAAGATACTTTTATTGCACCAGTCCACCAGAGCCTTCACCTCTTCCATATAAGCATCTTCATTGTCATCCCAGATAAGACCCACTACTGCCATTTCGCTGCATACTTCACAATATGATTCATAGCAGATTTGGCACAGCAGTCGTGGGTCATCAAGGTGAATAGTAGCAGATTCAGGACACAGCCCTGTGGAGAACCTGTACTCAAGGAGATGGAATTGGAAACTTTCTTTCCAACTCGCACAATCTAGGGCCTATTAATGATAAAATCAAGCATTTAGTTACATAAAGGAGTATTAAGGAGTATGGAATCAACTTCCCCCTGAGGTTCGAACTACTCCCACCCTGCCGGCCTTTAAGAAGGCCGTTAAAACTCTCCTGTTCCGGCAGGCCTGGGGCTGATGTCCCCGGGGGGCCGGGATATGATCGGACTCGCGGTATGACTGTTTTATTTTATTGTTTTATCATTGTTTTAATTTTGTACGCCGCCCTGAGTCCTTTGGGATTGGGCAGCATATAAATATTTGAAAATAAATAAATAAATAAATAAAACCTAATAGGCCCAGTTTGTTCACCAAATGCTGAGTGATCTATCTATCTATCTATCTATCCATCCATCCATCCATCCATCATTACCTATGTATGATTTAATATTAATATATTAATACCTTATTTTTCAGAATTCATATTAAACTTTTTAACCCATCAATCCCATATTCTAAAGTTCTCTGAAACACTTAATTTCTCTTGTCTGCAATCCTAACTGTCACAGACTCTCATCGGTTTTATTTTAAGATGCAAATAGCTCATGTCTCAGGCATATCCACCTACAACAGATAAATGAACCTTGACAGAGAGTTAGTAAATTCTATGTGATCTTAGAGAAGGATCCTCACAGTATTTCTTAATATAGAAAAGAAATAAGAACACAAGAGTTTCACATATAAACATAAGAAACAACCCTTCTGAATTAGGTCAAGGCCCATTTTAATCCAGCAAGTTATTTCTCATAGTAGTCAACCAAATACTTCTAGCACACTTACAAGAAGGAGTCAGAAACAGTCCTCTCACACTCGTATTTCCCTCCAACTGGCATTTGAAAGCATGCTATCTCCAACTCAGTTTAGCACTGAAATTTGGAAACCAATAACCATTGGTACAATTGTCCTTCATGAATTTATCCAAAGTCATCCATTTAGTGGCAGTCACCACATCTGGCAATAATGAATGCCAATGTTAACTATGGTTTTCTTTGTCTAAGTGTGCTTTTTCAAAAGGCAACTGGATTAATTTTTTTTCTTTGAGGAAGAAGAACAAAACATTTAATTTCTCATCCAAAAAAGTTCATCAGTTGTGATGGTGGCGGGGAGGGTCGTGGATGGAAGGATAGGTACTGACAGTTGAGAGTCAGTACCTATCCTTCCCTATCCCCCTCCCTCGCCATCATAACTGATGAAACTTCTTGGATGAGAAACTAAACATTTTGTTCTTCTTCCTCAAACAAAAGCAGTCCAATTGCCTTTTGAAAAAGCAGCTTTGAGACAACCATGACCTGGATGACTGAGACTCTCCACAGACAGATTTCTTTAAATTTATTTAGTTGTAGTGTTTTGAAAAAAAAAACATATTCATCTGTGCTTTTCCCACATCATTCTGATTTTGTATAACTTAATCATGTTCCTCCCAGTTATCATTTTTGTATACTTGCTTATTTTCTTCACTGATGATTGACTGTTTTTCCCTTAACTGTGTTATAAGAAAATAAAGAAATTCTACATTGTGGCTTCTTCTGGCTTTTTACACTAAAAGTTATTGAATAGACAGGGACTGTACTTCTGTCAAAATACATTTTAAACAATGTTGAAGTAAATTTTCCAATCTGAAAAATAGCAGTGTAGTTCAAAAAATTTACAAATCATTAATGGGAGACTTTCCCTTGTAATACATCTATCTCATATGGCTAATTTCATTTTAACGCTTTGATTTGAATACCAGACATACAATTACTTTGGGTTTTATATTGGAAACCATTTAACTCAAGGTCATATTACACAAGCTTTATGAAACCTGATGAAAATACAGTTGTACTTTAATAAAGACTGGTAAAAACCTTTAGTCTCTGTAACATTTTTTTTTTAATGCTCAGAAGTTTTCAAAACAATGAACTAATAGGCTTGATTCTCCGAAACAAAAGACAGTTCATCTTCTGTCTTCGGAGCTGTTCACACATGCATCCTATAATTCACTTTGCTCAATAGCATCTGCTGAGGTAATTAGAAAATATAATGAAGTGCAGTTTTAACATATCACCTTGGAGCACTCTCAATTAGTTGGGGAAAACTGAACTGGAATATCTAGCAGTTTGGTGCTGCATAAACTGTTCTAATGGGTTATGTGAAATGAATGCATCCAGATTATGAGAAGTGCTCAAATTTGCCTTATTTAAAAGAAATAAAATTGTCTTTGAAACTAAAAATTCCAACACTTTTGGGAGTAAACCATTAATCCAGGGCTATGTTCCTCTGATCTTTATAGTAAATGGTTGTCAAACAATAATCTCAGAATCAGTTACATCAATTATATGCATCCCATGAACAGAGAGGAGAGCAGAACAGCAAAGGTCTATTAGGTTCCTCACCAAATAAAGAAGTTAACCTTCTGATTAGTGCCTGTAACCACATTCACTCAAAGTTCACACATGATGACAGCCATTCTTAAAATTAACTTGAGTCTGTTGTTCGCACATATTTTTTAGTATAGTCAATGGAATTTTTATTCCATTCTGTATCAAGTCAAATATGTATTATTCTCCTTTAATTGTAATTTTTAGTTATTTTCAGCTCCCTCTATTGTTCAACCTTCAAAGCCCTCTCCTATCATGTTTATTTTTTTCCCCAAAATTCAAAACATGAGCTGTTTTCCCTGTGGGAAGTATTCATTTAACTCATTTCAAAATCCCATTTCAAGTCCATCTACATCTTCCGGATATTTATAACATTCCAAAACAACATTCTAATCATCCTTCTGCCATTTATTCTCCAAAATTGCCAAGTTCTTAAAGTCATACTTAAAATTTTGTTTGTTAAAGGCTGAAGAAACTCACTTGTGAATGACATCAAATTTGCCATTCCAAATGTTCTTAATATTTGAAAAGCAGTAAAATATCGATTCCAAAAACGATTAAGAAATGAGATTCACCCAAGAATACTTTAAGCTACATTATGATAGTGGATATATATGGAATCCCTCAACTTCTACCGTTCTATTCACCCATTGCTCACAAAAGCCTGTAATCTACTTGCAAAGAGCAGATGTCCAGAGTATATGTGGACAATTGTATGTTCTTTTCTGTCTCTGAAGAAATTTTGATCAGATTGTATCATTCCTTGATCACCAATAACCACTGTAATGCTGTCTCTGCTTCTAGTTTACCATGTTCTCACTAAAACTCTCCAAGATGCTAGAGTTTCAATGCAGTTTAGTTATGATTCCAGGCCAATAACTGCTGTAATCGGTTCCTAAAACAACTGATATAGTCTTCAGGGAACATCACAAATATCCTGAATCTTAGTCTGTACATGAAATAATTGTACTATTCCCAGACTTACCTTCTAACTTGTTTCAATTCCTTAGTATACTGTATGTTCCAGAAATATACACAGTGGAGTCCAGCAATATCTTTTTGTTTCTACAGAAGAGAAGATATCTTGTTCATCTTGGTTGCAAGTCTCTGTTGGTATTCAGTGGAGGGTGCTTTTTTAATACTCTCATGTCATAACACTATCAGCTTGAAGCCAAATTTTCTGGTTCAGTTAGGTTTGCTAGACTAGGTTGATCATCCAAGACAGGATTAAAGTAATAGTATAAGAACAAATAAATTCAAGTAATCATAGTGATGTTATTTCAAGTGTAATGGGGAAAGAGGTCTAAAACATTTCAGTAAATTGTTCCCTGTGGATTATTCACTCCAGACCATTAAACACTCCTAAATACACTCAACTATCAAATTAGCACTACTGAATTGTGTTATTTGTGATGGCTATTTTTATTCACATCAGGCAGGGATCATTCTTATATGAAAAACGTAGTGTTTCATTCCATATTCTTTTTCAAAAATTTAATTCCAGCATTATATTTCATTTGGAACAGCTAGCTTGAAAGAACATCATATATTTTGGTTCCTTAGTATTGCATTTTGATCAAGCTATTCTCAGTGTGCCAAACTCTGCATTGCTTTGCATTACTTGTCATAAAATAATCTAACACATTCTATTCTGTGAAAATGGCTGTCATGAGTGTGATTTGTCACATGCCTTGAATCTAAGATGACTTTAATCTAAAAAAAAGATCCAGTGCTTCCATCCTAAAATTAATTCATTTATTTAGATTCAAACCTGAGCCTTTTCTACAGCTCAGCAACAAATTTTGTATAACACTATCAAATGACTGCTTCTGTTCTGTTCCACCTAAAAACAACATTCTTAGTAACACTAGTGACATACATTGAGCATATAAGGAGATTAATTACACACTGGGCTTCACTTCCTATTTTTTGAGGTATTTCAACAGGGAAAAAAAACAGAGCTAAAAGAATCAGAGAAAAAAACTAAACCCACATAGATATATTTAAAATTCATAAACTATACAGCTTTTGAAAAGCCATCCACCTATTTCATATTTACGGTAATGCTAATAATGCTGATATGGCAGTTTTTGTCATAGCGAGATATATTTAAGAGAACAGCAATTTATTAAAATAGGAATTAAACAAAATTAAATTAAACAAAATGGGAGAGGTTTCCAAGTTGAAAGTAATGGAAATAATTTCCCAGTCCATGTGACTGAGAAATTATCAATTCATAATTTGCTGCTGGTAATTAGGCTTTATTTATGCATCCTGGCTATTTGCTTAAGGTTGTGGAATGGTTCAGATTTTTATCTTCAAAGGTACTTAGGGCATGTGTGAGTGTAGATATACAGTATCCTCTGTCTGCAGCCATTTAAAGAGGCAATGTCATTTCTTGGGATTACACAGCAACTGCTACTGAGGCCTACCAAACCCATTAGTCACAACTCAGTGTTGTTTTCAGATTAAAGTCATTATGTTTCAAAATAATCATTGAAAGAGAATAATGGCAGGAGAGCAATAAGTCTCTGTCTCCTGCTTTCAAGCAGTAAAAACATAACTTGTTGGAGATACTAAACCTTGCTTCAGCATGTTTAGACTTATGTTGCTATTTTAAAGAATTATAGACAGGTGCTATATATATATTCCCATCTGCCATGAGGCCCGTTTCTAAATTATTTCTGAAGCACAGTACATAGTCCTTTTACTTTATTATTAATAAAGCTTAAGGACTGAAATGATTGAAAACTAGATTAACATTTAGTTCAAACAAGTTGGCTTTGCAAATTGATTGAGTTCACACATTGTGCTAAGCCAAAATGGGATTGTTGGCTTTTGCGTTGGTTTAGGGAGTTGTGTATGAACCCAATCTTTTCAGGCTTTGTCATCAAATCTAAGACTTAAATATAATTGCTGTCTGTTGAGAAATGGGTTGAGAGATGCTCACATATTCATATCTGGGTTTTTTCAATCCATATATGATATATCTGAATAATACAAGCATTAGATCAGGAAAGTTATGGATTGTTCCAGTTGAATTTGCAAACTAAGCAAAACTGGGAGATAGATTACAAATCTGAGCCTAGGAAGTTTGGCTCAAGTGCAGAAATTACAGTTGCCATAAGAAGAGAAACAAAATTTTAAAATGAAATATTCAATTTAATGATATAATAATATAAAGGGATAAACAAATTTTGGGTAATACTTTTTTATATGAATGCAAATGGAAAAACATTTACATTTGAAAGGTGATACCGAGTTGATTAAATTATATCATAAGGATGACAATGGTAACCCCTAGCAATATTATCCTAGGAACACCTATGTAAATATTGCTAGGAGTTACCATTGTGACCCTTATATTACAATTTAATAATCTTGGTATCACCTTTCCAATGTGATTTTATATCATGAATTCCTGAATCAAACTAAAAACAAAACAAAGAACAACAAAACTTTACAGGTTACTTGCATAAAGAAGCATATTTAAAAATTCGCCTTAAAACTTTAAATATCCTCAGACTCTACAAAACTTAGCAAATACCATGAAATTTTGCAGAGCCTTGGCCTAGTTATCTCTTTTTATTCTGCCAATATTTTGCTCATCTACAAGAAAAGGCTGGTAACTTTCTCTGAAAAATGTCCTGGTTGTGCCATCGAGCCTGGGGACTCTAGGAACTGACAAGCTGGTAAAATGGCTCCATTATCATTAAATATCCCTTCATCCATTTTTTAAGCTATGTTTTAGGTTTTTTAAAAAATGTTTGTAATAATATTTGGTGTTATTTGTGACCTATTTTTTTTAAACTTTGTTGTACACTGCCCGGATCTCTTGCAAAATAAATAATAAATAAATGTTTTGCAAACCCCCGTAGCAATCCAAAGGATACTCTACTGACCCTCTCTGTTCTGTATAATGCAAGTAACTTTAAACAAGGTTGCTGATTAGCATTGCACTGGTGAAATATGTCTAGAGTGATATTTTGCTGCATTCGTTGCCATATTGTAGGTGTGAATATTGGCTTGTACATTTACCGAACCGCATTCATTACCATATTTTCCGGCATATAAGATGACTTTCTAAAGCATGCAAATCAGCTCTGAAGTTGGGGGTTGTCTTATATACCAGGTGGTCTTATATGCTGGAAATTGCAGTAGTTTCTGGCGTATAAGACAACTTTCTAAGCATGCAAATCGGCTCTGAAGTCGGGGGTCGTCTTTTATGCCAAGTCGTCTTATATGCCGGAAAATACAGTATTTGTTTTCTACCACAAGTTCTACAGGATTTTTTTTTTTACACCATATCACATGGGGCTCCTTAATAAACCAACCATCCTACCACAGGATTTTCTGGCAAGAAAAGCAATAAGAAAGATAATCCTATTCAGTGTCAATAATCCCCTATTCCAGAGGTTAACCATAGTGATGGAAGAACTGACACCACATAGATCAAAAACTCTCAAAGCACTTCTGGAATCCAAGTGGATTCATAAAATATCCAAGTTTATCCATCTCAGTCAGTCTACTACCTATGCAGAGTTTAATTGCGAGCTACAAAAATTTATGTATTTTATATAACTAATATTTTCAGAATTTATTTCCCTTGCCCATCTAAAACTATAACATTACTATTCTTAACACCTTCTTTTTGGCTTTTATTTATGCTGAAGAATCAGAAGAAGTTCTGCAAAGATATTAAAATATTTATATATATATATATATATATATATATATATATATATATATATATATATATATATATATGTAGGTCTTTGGTTTTTCGGGTTTTCTCCCGCGTAAAATTGGAAGTGTCTTGGCGACGTTTCGACGAAGTCCCATTCGTCATCTTCAGGCTGGTGTTTTCAGCTTCGTGCTTCGAGCAGCAATGTGTGGTCTTAGCTGTTTCTTCCTTTTAACTGCCAGTGGGGGTATGAACTGATTGGGTGGGAGCTTGGCTTTGTTCTGATTGGGTGGAGGTGTGTTCTGATTGGTTAGGGGCTTGGCTGTGCTCTGATTGGCTGGGGGGTTGGCTGTGATCTGATTGGCTGGGGGGTTGGCTGTGCTCTGATTGGCTGGGGGAGTGTTCTGTTTGGTTGTGCTCAGGTTAGTCTGAGTTGCAGAGGGATTCAAGATTTTGAGCTGCCCTGCCATTCCTTGGCTTCGCGTTCGTGGTCGTGCTTCCTCTTCATGGAGGGTGTCAGTTTGCTTCATGTATGGATTGGGGGGGTTTAAAGTGGCTAATGATGCAGCTGTGGTCTGGCTTCTGGTTTGTGGTCGTGCCTCATCATCGGTGTGGCTTTGGGTTTGTTTTTTGCATGGATGTTTGGTGGTGACATCCTGTGGGGTTTTTGTGAGTGTGGGTCTGGTATCATTTTTTGTGTTAAGGAGTCGTTTGTCAATAAGGGCGGGTTTCCAAATGGCTGGTAGGTGGGAGGTATCATCTCGCTTGTTCATGCTGTGTGGGCGTTTTTCTATCTCGATTGCTTCTCTGATTATTCTGTTATTAAAATGTTCACTTTTGGCAATGGTTCTGGTATTTTTAAAGTAAATTTCATGTCCTGTGGCTTTAAGGTGTTGGACCAGGGAAGATGTTGGTTCCTCTTTTTTGACTGAGTTCTTATGTTCTTCAATGCGTGCCCTTATTCTTCTGTTGGTTTGTCCGATGTATGTGGTGGGACAAGTGGTGCATGGGATTTCGTATACTCCTTGATTTTCTAATTCAATTTTATCTTTGGGGTTTCTAAGGATTGTGGATATTTTTCTGTTTGTGCAGAATGCTGTTTTGATGTTGTGTTTATGGAGGATCTTACTGATTCTGTCTGTGATGCCTTTTATGTATGGGAGGATGGCTTTGCCGTTTTCTTGTTCTTTGTCTTGGATTTTAGTGGGGGTTTCTTTTTGGATTAGGTTTGTAATCTTATTTCTATGGAATCCATTGGATGTTAGTACATTGGTGAGAGTATGTAGTTCGGGTTTTAGGTGTTGTTCGTCAGCTAAGCGTTTTGTTCTGGAGATGAGTGTCTTGGCTACAGAGTTGATCTGTGCTGGGTGGTGGTGTGAGAGAGCATGCAGACAGCGGTTTGTGTGTGTTTTCTTCTGGTAGATGGTGTGTCCTAGGGGAGCCATTGGATTTCTTGTAGACTAATACACCAGGAAGGGAAGTTGGTTGTTAGTTTCTGTTCCATGGTGAACTGTATTTTGGGGTGTAGGCTGTTGAGGTGTGTGAGGAAGTGTCCAGTTTTTCTTTCCATGTGGCCAGATTATGAAGGTGTCGTCTACATATCTGAGCCAGAGTTTGGGTTTGTGATCAGATTTTTCTAGAGCTTGGGTTTCAAAGTGTTCCATGTAGAGGTTTGCAATGACAGGTGAGAGGGGTGATCCCATGGATGCTCCTTCTGTTTGTTTGTATTTTTGTCCATTATAGATGAAGTATGTGTTGGATAGGCAGTGGTTGGTCAGATCTAAGATGGGTTTGGGGGGGTTATATTTGTTTTGGATAGCTGTCAAGGCTTCTTTGATAGGCACTTGGGTGAAGAGGGATATGACATCAAAGCTCACGAGTAGGTCGCTGGGCTGTAAGGTTTGTTTCTTTATGATCTCTATAAAGTGGAATGAGTTTTTTACGTGTGAGGTGATGGATTCTGCATAGGGCTGTAGTTGTTTGGCGAGAAATTTGGCTAGGTTTTGTAGAGGTGAGCCTATGGAGCTGACTATAGGTCTGAGTGGGGTTCCTTCCTTGTGTATCTTGGGGAGACCATAGAGTTTGGGGCATCTGGATGATTTCTCTCTGGGAATGATTCTTTGCTGGATCTCTTCGCTAATGGGGGAGGCTTTTATTTTGGATCTGGTGGTTTTTTCCAGGTAGGTGGTGGGATCTGTATTTAGGGGTTTGTATGTGGAGTCTTGGAGTAGGTTGGTTAATTTGGTTTGGTAGTCAGATGTGTTCATAACCACCGTGGCGTTGCCCTTGTCTGCTGGTAGGATTATTATGCTGGTGTCTTCTTTAGGTTACGTAGTTGCTGTCTGTTCCTCTTTGGGTAAGTTGCTTTTGGGTGGCTTGCTGGTGCAGAGGATGTTGGTGATTTCGAGTCTGATTCTGTTGGCGTCGTCGGGGTTGATTTTAGTCAGGCTGGTTTCAACTCCACATATAATGGTTTCAGTGGGGATGTGTTTGGGAGCGACTGCAAAGTTGAATCCTTTGGAAAGGACATTGGTTTCGGCTTTGGTGAGGATCCTATCTGAGATGTTATGCACTGTTTGTTTCATGTGTGGCTGTGAGGGAGGAGGGGTTTGTTTCTGGCGTTCTTGTAGTCTTCGGAGTTTGTTGGTGTGTGTATCTGTCTTGAGGTGGTCTGTGTTTCGGCTCTCCAGACGGCGAGTTGTTTGGATTTGTCCCAAAGTGCGGGGTGGATCTTGTTGCTGAGTTTGAGGTGGAGTGTGAGGAGATCTTTGTTAATTCGGTCTAGGAGGAATCTTTTTGTGTGAAGTTCATTTCTGATTAGGGCCAATTCTGTTCTTTTCAGGATCCGTTTGGTGGCTGCAGAGTTGGAGTGGAATTTCAGTTGGAAACATGTGGGGATTAGATTTTGATCTCGGCAGTTGCGTAGGAATGTGAGGTCGCATAAAATGGAAGCTCTTTGGACTTCAAGTTTTTCATAGGTCCTGGTCAGATGGTGGATTTCCTCCCCGTAGAGGTTCAATATTTGTTTTCTGAGGTTTTCGCGGGTGTTTGTATGTAGGTCTTTGGTTGTTCGGGGTTTTCTCCCACGTAAAATTGGAAGTGTCTTGGCGACGTTTCGACGAAGTCCCATTCGTCATCTTCAGGCTGGTGCTTTCAGCTTCGTGCCTCGAGCAGCAGTGTGTGGTCTTAGCTGTTTCTTCCTTTTAACTGCCAGTGGGGTATGAACTGATTGGGTGGGAGCTTGGCTGTGTTCTGATTGGGTGGAGGTGTGTTCTGATTGGTTAGGGGCTTGGCTGTGCTCTGATTGGCTGGGGGGTTGGCTGTGCTCTGATTGGCTGGGGGGTTGGCTGTGCTCTGATTGGCTGGGGGAGTGTTCTGTTTGGTTGTGCTCAGGTTAGTCTGAGTTGCAGAGGGATTCAAGATTTTGAGCTGCCCTGCCATTCCTTGGCTTCGCATTCGTGGTCGTGCTTCCTCTTCATGGAGGGTGTCAGTTTGCTTCATGTATGGATTGGGGGGGTTTAAAGTGGCTAATGATGCAGCTGTGGTCTGGCTTCTGGTTTGTGGTCGTGCCTCATAGTCAGTGTGGCTTTGGGTTTGTTTTTTGCGTGGATGTTTGGTGGTGACCTCCTGTGTGGTTTTTGTGAGTGTGGGTCTGGTATCATTTTTTGTGTTAGGGAGTCGTTTGTCAATGAGGGCGGGTTTCCAAATGGCTGGTAGGCGGGAGGTATCAATACCAGAACCATTGCCAAAAGTGAACATTTTAATAACAGAATAATCAGAGAAGCCATCGAGATAGAAAAACGCCCACACAGCATGAACAAGCGAGATGATACCTCAGCTGCATCATTAGCCACTTTAAACCCCCCCAATCCATACATGAAGCAAACTGACACCCTCCATGAAGAGGAAGCACGACCACGAATGCGAAGCCAAGGAATGGCAGGGCAGCCCAAAATCTTGAATCCCTCTGCAACTCAGACTAACCTGAGCACAACCAAACAGAACACTCCCCCAGCCAATCAGAGCACAGCCAACCCCCCAGCCAATCAGAGCACAGCCAACCCCCCAGCCAATCAGAGCACAGCCAAGCCCCTAACCAATCAGAACACACCTCCACCCAATCAGAACACAGCCAAGCTCCCACCCAATCAGTTCATACCTCCACTGGCAGTTAAAAGGAAGAAACAGCAAGACCACACACTGCTGCTCGAGGCACGAAGCTGAAAGCACCAGCCTGAAGATGACGAATGGGACTTCGTCGAAACGTCGCCAAGACACTTCCAATTTTACGTGGGAGAAAACCCGAACAACCAAAGACCTACATACAAATACCCGCGAAAACCTCAGAAAACAAATATTGAACCTCTACGGGGAGGAAATCCACCATCTGACCAGGACCTATGAAAAACTTGAAGTCCAAAGAGCTTCCATTTTATGCGACCTCGCATTCCTACGCAACTGCCGAGATCAAAATCTAATCCCCACATGTTTCCAACTGAAATTCCACTCCAACTCTGCAGCCACCAAACGGATCCTGAAAAGAACAGAATTGGCCCTAATCAGAAATGAACTTCACACAAAAAGATTCCTCCTAGACCGAATTAACAAAGATCTCCTCACACTCCACCTCAAACTCAGCAACAAGATCCACCCCGCACTTTGGGACAAATCCAAACAACTCGCCGTCTGGAGAGCCGAAACACAGACCACCTTCAAGACAGATACACACACCAACAAACTCCGAAGACTACAAGAACGCCAGAAACAAACCCCTCCTCCCTCACAGCCACACATGAAACAAACAGTGCATAACATCTCAGATAGGATCCTCACCAAAGCCGAAACCAATGTCCTTTCCAAAGGATTCAACTTTGCAGTCGCTCCCAAACACATCCCCACTGAAACCATTATATGTGGAGTTGAAACCAGCCTGACTAAAATCAACCCCTGACGACGCCAACAGAATCAGACTCGAAATCACCAACATCCTCTGCACCAGCAAGCCACCCAAAAGCAACTTCCAAAGAGGAACAGACAGCACTACGTAACCTGAAAGAAGACACCAGCATAATAATCCTACCAGCAGACAAGGCAACGCCACGGTGGTTATGAACACATCTGACTACCAAACCAAATTAACCAACCTACTCCAAGACTCCACATACAAACCCCTAAATACAGATCCACCACCTACCTGGAAAAAACCACCAGATCCAAAATAAAAGCCTCCCCCATTAGCGAAGAGATCCAGCAAAGAATCATTCCCAGAGAGAAATCATCCAGATGCCCCAAACTCTATGGTCTCCCCAAGATACACAAAGAAGGAACCCCACTCAGACCTATAGTCAGCTCCATAGGCTCACCTCTACAAAACCTAGCCAAATTTCTCGCCAAACAACTACAGCCCTATGCAGAATCCATCACCTCACACGTAAAAAACTCATTCCAGTTTATAGAGATCATAAAGAAACAAAACTTACAGCCCAGCGACCTACTCGTGAGCTTCGATGTCATATCCCTCTTCACCCAAGTGCCTATCAAAGAAGCCTTGACAGCTATCCAAAACAAATATAACCCCCCCAAACACATCTTAGATCTGACCAACCACTGCCTATCCAACACATACTTCATCTATAATGGACAAAAATACAAACAAACAGAAGGAGCACCCATGGGATCACCCCTCTCACCTGTCATTGCCAACCTCTACATGGAACACTTTGAAACCCAAGCTCTAGAAAAATCTGATCACAAACCCAAACTCTGGCTCAGATACGTAGACGACACCTTCATAATCTGGCCACATGGGAAAGAAAAACTGGACAACTTCCTCACACACCTCAACAGCCTACACCCCAAAATACAGTTCACCATGGAAACAGAAGCTAACAACCAACTTCCCTTCCTGGATGTCTTAGTCTACAAGAAATCCAATGGCTCCCTAGGACACACCATCTACCAGAAGAAAACACACACAAACCGCTATCTGCACGCTCTCTCACACCACCACCCAGCACAGATCAACTCTGTAGCCAAGACACTCATCTCCAGAACAAAACGCTTAGCTGACGAACAACACCTAAAACCCGAACTACACACTCTCACCAATGTACTAACATCCAATGGATTCCATAGAAATAAGATTACAAACCTAATCCAAAAAGAAACCCCCACTAAAATCCAAGACAAAGAACAAGAAAACGGCAAAGCCATCCTCCCATACATAAAAGGCACCACAGACAGAATCAGTAAGATCCTCCATAAACACAACATCAAAACAGCATTCTGCACAAACAGAAAAATATCCACCATCCTTAGAAACCCCAAAGATAAAATTGAATTAGAAAATCAAGGAGTATACGAAATCCCATGCACCACTTGTCCCACCACATACATCGGACAAACCAACAGAAGAATAAGTGCACGCATTGAAGAACATAAGAACTCAGTCAAAAAAGAGGAACCAACATCTTCCCTGGTCCAACACCTTAAAGCACAGGACATGAAATTGACTTTAAAAATACCAGAACCATTGCCAAAAGTGAACATTTTAATAACAGAATAATCAGAGAAGCCATCGAGATAGAAAAACGCCCACACAGCATGAACAAGCGAGATGATACCTCCCGCCTACCAGCCATTTGGAAACCCGCCCTCATTGACAAACGACTCCCTAACACAAAAAATGATACCAGACCCACACTCACAAAAACCACACAGGATGTCACCACCAAACATCCACGCAAAAAACAAACCCAAAGCCACACTGACTATGAGGCACGACCACAAACCAGAAGCCAGACCACAGCTGCATCATTAGCCACTTTAAACCCCCCCAATCCATACATGAAGCAAACTGACACCCTCCATGAAGAGGAAGCACGACCACGAACGCGAAGCCAAGGAATGGCAGGGCAGCTCAAAATCTTGAATCCCTCTGCAACTCAGACTAACCTGAGCAGAACCAAACAGAACACTCCCCCAGCCAATCAGAGCACAGCCAACCCCCCAGCCAATCAGAGCACAGCCAACCCCCCAGCCAATCAGAGCACAGCCAAGCCCCTAACCAATCAGAACACACCTCCACCCAATCAGAACACAGCCAAGCTCCCACCCAATCAGTTCATACCTCCACTGGCAGTTAAAAGGAAGAAACAGCCAAGACCACACACTGCTGCTCAAAGCAAGAAGCTAAAAACACCAGCCTGAAGATGACGAATGTGACTTCGTCGAAACGTTGCCAAGACACTTCCAATTTTACGCGGGAGAAAACCCGAACAACCAAAGACCTATATACAAATACCCGCGAAAACCTCAGAAAACATATATATAGATATATATATATATATATATATATATATATATATATATATATATATATATATATATCCAATAGCATCTAGGAAAACACAAAAGTTGTACTTGTTCCTTATGGCATGCAATATTTTTTTTTTATGCTATGTTTAAAGCAGATGCCCATCTTATCAGGAAACCACCACTATCATAAGGCAGAACATCCTCCACCAAGTGACTTGAATATGGTTCAGTGCACATCCTGAAGTAAACAAGATCAAGGCCATTAGCCACAACTGCTAATGCTGCACTACATACTCATTTCCATTGCAGTGTTGACAGTGAAAATACTAAAAAGAGATATAGACTCCAGTTTTGAAAGCATACCAGCTTCAAAACAAAATGTTACTTCCTGGACAGAATTGCAAAATCCAATATTTTGCCTGCTTCCTTGAGCCAAATCCTGTATGTCATTTACAGTAAGGCTTTGGGCTGAATACATTTCTTAGCAATTTATGCAAGGGCAAATTAAGGCCAACTGATGCCCAACACTCAATTTAAGTAAAGTTGTCATGCTATAAATGGGAATAAGTTCACATTCACCAAATCCAAAACATAACTGGTGTACTTTTTTAGCCATTGTAAACAGTACATCAATCTGTGGTACTCCAGATGTTGGTGAACTACAACTGACTATGTTATGTAAGACTGTTTAGAACTGCAATTCCAGATATTGCAGTGATCTTAGCCTAGCAGCATTATTTGTAAACTATATTAAAAGTTTGCTAGTCTTGGAGCTATGCTTTTAACAAATAGATAATCCCTAAGGGAATACTCTCTAGCTGGGGCATACTGCAGAATAAGTGTAAAATCTGATGAGTAAGTAATCATGAACTGATGGATAATACTGGCAGTATCTGGGGAACTAGTTGGTTAGCAACATTTCCTTAGAAATATCCACATAACCATGAATAAAAAAGTTAAAAATAGTCTTACTTGAGTCAAGCTTGATTCCCAGGGTCTTTATAGGCATATTAATATAATTATTTTGCTAACTATTCTGAAATAATTTTCTTCTCTCTTCATCCAGAATTTTTCTAATCTAGAGAGCAAAATTGATAATTTTGGTCTAATTGTTTTAAGGTGGTCTAACTATGCTTATTTTTTTCAAGGTAATATACTAATTTTTTAAACGTTAATACACTAGATTCCACAACCCAGTGTGATCAAGAGGTTGTGAAAGATGATGGAGAGGCTGCAGATGAACGAGGAATCAAGAAATCAGTTGACAGCTCATCTCATAAGCAGCAGTTTAGCACGGGTATCAAGAAATCTAGGAAAGGCAACTAAGGAAGATTTCTCAAAGTTTATCTATCTACAATAAAGCCAGATATAGGATCTTCAGTGAAGTGCACAGCATCCTTCAGCACTGGTGAATCTTCTAGGCACTAAGAGCATAAGCTCCCCATCTTTGCTTTGCATTTGAATTCTGGATTCCTGAGAAAAGGTGTAATCTATTCTGACTTGTAAAGTTTTATGAAATTTTAACAATAATTCCTGAATTATTGCATTTTCCTGAATTGCTACCTAATAGGGGCATATATGCAGGTTCCATTATTATGGTATGTCAATGACTACCTGTACTTGCTTTGAATCTGGATAGCAATTACCTATCCAAATCCCATGTCTACACTAATTCAGAAAATAAATTAAATATGTCAATGCTAAAAACATCTCTCATACTTAGGATCCTTCTCAGTCTTCCCTTTTTGTGGTTGATGATGGGACATACACTTCACGATGTCTAATTTATAAAGTATTCATAGCTATTCTTGTCAAGGTCCAATTCATTGTATAATGGTATACATACTTGCTAAAGCATCTTATGTTTGTTCTGAATATGAATATTTTTTTCTTACCTGGTTTATTTCTTATATTGGTGAGAAAATAGAGATACCAGCTGCATCTATTTTAGCCTCTATAACAACTTCATTGTGTTGAGGGATTGTAATACTGCTAAGCTGTAACCTCATGTCTTGCCAATTAATGTGGAAGCAGAACATGAAATCACACTGGTTCTCTGCCATTGCCTTTATTCTTTCCTTATAACAGTTTATTTTTGCAGTGGAATAGAAAGGATGAGGAAAGAAGGACGGTTCTGTAGGAGCTCTGGCAAAGCTGGACATGTAGAAAACAGGAAATCTCAGAAGGTGGACAGTGGAAGGTTTAGTCATTTGGGACCTACCTGCTTTGAAGCTTCAGAGAAAACACTTGAAACTCCATGAACAAAGTCATATAAACAGTATTGTTGCAGAGTCAGTTAATAGATATAAATAATCCTTGTCAATTCCCAAGTCCCATGCTATTGTGTAAACATAGAAAGGATGGCACAACTTCAATTTATGGAAAGGACATAAAATGCCGTTGACAATTACAAGAAATTGCATCTAACACTTCAGTGGCCTTCGAGATCTTGAAAATGGTCTCTCAGGAGGTCAGGAAAGAACTGTGTCTGATAGGGAGTCCTCTTCAATGTGGGTAGATTATATTCTTTTGAAGGTCTTTTTCTTACCCTTTTTCAATTGTTCAACCAAAGAAGAACTACCACCTTTCTCCACTAGTATATCTGTGCTATAAATACAGTCTACAACTATCACTTGATCATTAGAATTTCAGAGAATTATCTAGACTATTTCTCTTCTGTTTAGTTGCTGTTACTTTATTGTTTGTATTTTTTAAGATACAAGGCACAGGATTATATACTAAATCATAAGTTATTCCATCTAAGGTATTATTGTTAATGCTGATCTAAAGTTCTCTCCCAAAACTGATATGTCCCCTTGCCCCGACAAACTTTAAGATAAATAGAAAGCTAATATAAACATACTGAGTTACTAAGATTTCTTTAATCTAAATAACTTTTTTCCTTCTCTGTAAATATACTTCATAGACTCTGAGATCTTGGAATCTCAGAGTCTTATGAACTAAGCTTACTTGGTGGTAAGTGGCTGACATATTATTTGATATTAGAAAATGATGCTAGATGTATTTCTAGTTAAAGAGATGATTGTGTGTATCTTCTGCTACTTGCTAAGAATAAAGTAGAAAAAAAACAAAGAAACAAAAACCTGCCAAAAGGCATTTGAAAAAATGTCACACATCACACAAATATAAGATATTTTTCTCGGGCTACTTATATAAGAGTTCTGGTTTATCGAGTTCTGATAAATAAGGAACATGGGTTGTTTTTATAGCTATTTTTTAGGGGCCAGCTTTTAATATTGTAATATTGTGACTTAATATTGTTATATCAACCAGGTGAAGAAATAATTTCAAATTCTGCATTATATTATTTCTTTAGTAGATAATAAAGTTTCTAGTTTGATCAAGAACTTTGTCTTACCAACCAATCCTTTTTGGTTCTAAAGGATCCCTTGCTTGCTGTTCACTTTGATAACTGCCTATTTGTCTGTGCTGTCCCATCGATCTTTATTTAATGAGCTTCAATTCTGATACCCTGAAATCTTGGTAATTCTAGATATTGCCATGCATTATAAGCAAAACCAAATGACATATATCTATTTCAGATTTTGAATAAAATATTGTGTGTTTGGTAAATAATTTATTGTCATATTTTAGGAATACAAATATAGGGGTTTGTACCATTTTAAAAATAATTGTAATTATTGTAAAATCATTGTAAAATTATATTAACTAATTAAAAAGCAGAATATAAATGTCTTTATTAAGACCCTACTTTATTAAGCTCCTTATAAACATTGAAGTGGAATGAGAAAGTTGAAAAATAAATATTTTTATCTACTCAATGATCTTAAAAACAATGGTAATTTTATTCAAAGCTTATATTGCAGTTAACCACAATAAGATATATAAGATGATAAGATAAGGTAAGGTAAGGTGAAGTGAGGCGAGGTGAGATGAGATGAGATAACCTTTATTGACATTTTTTACTGCGGGCATGCTGGCACACATTAAAAATGAAGTTCTGTTGCCTGTTTTCAAAAGAAACTATATATCTATCCATACACATACACACACACACACACACACACACACACACACAGAGTAATCACTGTCTATTTTGAATACATAGCAGAAAGGGGAAGCTTTAGAGTTCACAAACTGAACAAACTGTGGCTGAATCTGGATGTTCTGCTTTGGATACCATGAAGCCTCATCCCAGAAGGTTATAAGAAAAACAGGTCATGAAAAGGATTTGTAGTGTCCCACATAATCCTGCGGACCCTGCACAAACATCACTTATATGTTATGTCCTGAATAGAAGGAAGTTAACTACCAATAATCTTTTCTGCCATCCTCACCAATTATTGTCATTTGGTGTGGTATTTTAAATAAAACACAAGCAAACTGCAGTTCCCCTACAATTTTAAAAAAAATGCCAAAGTACAAACATAAATGTTTGAATGTTGTTTTGAAGCTAATTGTTCACATTGCAAAAGATGGCCACAAGCTCAAGTATTATGACTATAAATGAATGTTAACTAAAAGCAATGAGCTGCGGTATTGCTAAACTTTATACATGTCTAAGCAATGCAAACATTTTGGAGAAAACCTTCTTCCCACGCTGCTGTCCATTTAAAATAAATTAAAGTCACTGAAGTGTGATTGCTATAAAAATTAGGAGCCAGTTTGAGTTGCTTAAATTCAAATGTTGAACATAAAGTCCATAAAATAAACTCTACTTATTTAATTGGAAGCAGGATTAAATTCAGAAGTCTAGATTTAGTAAATGACTGGTTAAACTTAATCAGGAATGGTTTCTTCACAACCAAATCCTACAATCAATATGTAAATCCAGGCTTTGTATTACCATAATAACACTTCCTCCCAATGTTTATTGCAAGCTCCTTTCTCAACCAGAAAAATCAGCAAAAGAATTGCACATACAACATTTAGTATAAGATAGCAAGCTTTAAAATAATGTTCACAAAACAGTAGCAGAAACAATAACAAACACAGCCAAACCTGCATAATTCTTAACTAGCTCTTACTGTAAGAATAAGAAATGAAATTCCTGGATTTGTTGAAAAGAAAAACATCAATTTAGAGACAAATAGCAGTAAAAGACAATTTTATAATTAAATATTATTGGGGAACCTCTAAAATTAAAAAGGCAAATATAGCAATATTATGTACATATTTAGAATATTTTGAGTAATGTAAATTCAAATTATTGTGATAAGCATAATTATTTTCTTCACGAGAATACCATGGAGCCATCAAACTTAAGATCATGCAGGATGCTCTTACTGGAATAACTCACATTCATTTATCCCATTAATAGTTTTTATCTTTTTTTCCTCACACTTTTTAAATTCCTTTTAAACCAAAACCAAGGACAACTCCATTTTGGATTAGTGCAACCTATAAACTCAGCATAGGAGTAGACCTAAAAGGTTTGATAGACACCAGGTTGAAAATGGTTGCTCCATAGAGATGAAGCACACTACAGACCTGAGTGTCTTTAAAAAGTGCTATGTGATTGAAAATGTAGAACCTATGTAATAATGAGAAAAGACTTTTAGTGAAGATTTTTGACTTCTATAGTAAACATAAATCCTTCAGAAGTCTTTATTTTTTAAAAAAAGAAACGTTATAATTTAGCAATAAAATAAAATAGATCATGTAATAATTTTTAAATACTGTCAATACACCAGTTACATTAAATGGTACTGGAAAACATTGTGCAATCAAGATGCACCAATTGTTTGCCGACAGTTTGCAAAGAGTTAAAATTATTAGTTGACCTATGCCTTACTGAGTTATTGTTTCAGAGATATTTTCTTACCTAACAGAGAAACAAAATGACCATAGATATGCAAAAAAGCACTGAGAGTGGAAGCAATTTCTGAGTTCCTGCCAGCTTCCCCATTCAGTTTCTTTGTGACAGCTGGCCAAGACTACTGGAAACCTTCCTTCCTTCCTTCCTTCCTTCCTTCCTTCCTTCCTTCCTTCCTTCCTTCCTTCCTTCCTTCCTTCCTTCCTTCCTTCCCTACCTCCCATTAATTCATGCCAGCTTCCTGATTTACTTAATTTGTGGGAAGTTCTCAAGTAGAAAGTCAGTGGGGAAACCAGCAGGAAATTGCCAGTGCAATGCGAGCAGGCAGGTAAGTGGCTATGTGGGTCAAAAATGGTGTATGGGTATGTGTGAGAGAACCTGTGAAAGTTGCATAGGCACACAAGCTGGTGGTGTGGACCGGGAAATGGGGAGGTGCTCAAATAGATCAGGGAAACCATGTGGGGAGGCAATGTGGATCAGGAAGAGTGCATGAGGTTTGCAAGAGATGTCATATGGGTTGGGAAAAGCATGCAGAGATTCCTTCCTTCTCTTCCTGACTTCCTTCCTATTCTTCCCTTTCTTCCCCCTTCTCTTTCCTTCGTAGCAGGCAGGTAAGTGGCTGCTACTGGATGGGCAAATGAGGAAAGGATTGCAAGAGAGACTTGAAAACTAAACATTCAAAATGAGCATCCACAGAATATTCAAAATGAGCATCAAATGATTGCAGCACATGACTTGAAGCAATTACAACTTTCCCAAATTTTATTCTTTCAGTAGTCATGAGTCATTGATTTTAGACAGATTCTATAAATTAACCAAACTGAGGTATGTTGGTTCAAAACTTGTTGCCCTGTGATGCACCATTTTGCCCAGTTAAAAGGGATAAGAACAAGAGTTTTAGTAGTATATAGATTCCAGATACCATAACTTTTATACAACTATAACTTGTAATGTAAAAAAATTCATTGGTAGAAGAAATAGGATATAGTATAGAGCTCAATATATTTAGGAAACATAAGTGCCTTTTTTCTTTCTTGGAGATTTTTATGTTCCAAAAAGCAACCAAAATGGAGATAATGCCTGCCAGGACTATGTGTTAGATAAGTACGTCTTTCCACAGCAAAGCCACCCTCCTTGTAGCAACAAATTGGTTTTCTGTAGAGGTAGCTTTGTGACTCACAACAACTTGACAAGACAAACATGAAACACATAGAGGTCACAATAAAAGAATATGTTATTGCTTAATCAATTTTACTAGGAAATTGTGTACTATCTGTGTTCAAACCCCAAAGGGATAAAAAAAAAAAAAACCTCTCCTGAGGAACCAGCAGTACATCCTGAATTATATGTGTTTGTGTGTTTTGAATTCATGAATAACTATTGAGGCCAGAACTGACATGAACCAAAATGACAAGGGAAAAGATGAAGAAGAGGAGGAAGAGCAAATCATTAATGCTCTACAGCATTAATGTTCAAACTTCCATATTGTTTCACTGAACTGAAACCAGTGAAGATCAAATAGTGACTTTGTTAATAGTTAAATCCTATAAATTAGCACATTAGAAAGGTTTTAATAAAATTCACAAAGAATGAATTGACTGAAAGGATGAATGTAACTGGGAGAAGCAAATTCCTTCTTTGATAAAATAACCATACTTGTCAGAATGAAATGCTTTCTTGACAGTATTCCATAGGGATGAAGAAGCTGCCACATGGGTACTACTTTTTTTTTTTAAACTGTCACAGGTTCTTCTTTTTTAAACTTTATCCAATTAGATTGACCCAGACTTAAGAGAAACACAAAAGCACTGAACCCTGGACAGGTAATTTTTTTAGATCTCCCTACAAGGATTGGGGAGATGTTTTATTTTGTAAAAATAAACATATTAAAGTGATACATAAATGCTGCCTATAACCTATTCTATTTCTAGCTCTATACTATTGCTATGATAATTACTATTACAATGTACAATTCAATTACTATTCCAAAGTTTATACTATTATCTATTGCTCTACTGTTACTTTTTTACAATTACACACTGTGCTCTATGTTATTATTATGAATCAATATTTTCTTCTTAAGCCCTTTGTCTGAGATGTCTTCTTTTCCTGTTAATGGACAGCATGTAGAGCTCTTTTATATTATATAATGTGCTTTGTCTGGCTGGGCTGTTATATTTTTTTCTTCTCTGTTAGACCAGCCATGCCTGTTGAAAGAAAAATGGCTTTTTTTCATTTGGCTGCTGTACTCAGTTTACTGGTGGCTGCAGAACTGCAAAACACATATCTCCTCCACTAGTGTCAACGTTGCAGATTTATTGGCAATTCTGCTGCGCTGACACCTGGGAAAAGGCTCATATGGGAGAGAAGATGCCTGCAATTTTGCTAAACAGCCTGCTTTTCCCCAGTAACAGAATATTTTACATATAGTTTCAGTTTTACAAACATTCTTTTGTATTAACAACCTAACTTTTTTCAGAATTGTCTATTATCAGGAAAGAAAAGTATACAGCCAACTATTTCATAGAATCATATGGTTGGAAGGGACCTTGGAGATCATCTAGCCCAATCCCGATCCATGCAAGAATTTTCATATTTTTTTCAGAAAAAATGCTCTCTGATGTTTGCTTGAACGCCTCTGGTAAAGAGGTACCTATGTCTCCAAGAGACAAATTGTTCTACTCTCTAATAGCTCTCATAATCAAGAAATCCCTTCTTGAGTATAATTCTCCTTTTATAATATTTCCACCCATTGGTTCTTGCCCAGCCCTTGAGCACTATGTAAAATAAATTCATACTCCTTCTCCTGAGACTTCAGATATTGGAAAACTGCTATCATTTAGTGGTGATAATTACAATATTTATACATCTGAAGATTGTGAATGGTCAGCTACTGCAGCTGATATCCTAGCATTTAATGAATAATCAGAATTTGGTTAAGAGCCTTTGAGATATCTGCGTTTAGAAAGAAATAATGAGTCTTTTCATATTATGTGTATGAGTGTACATGTATATTAGTATATTTTATTTTATTTATTCATTAAACATACCCCACCCATTTCAATGTTCAGAGTAACTATGGGTGGCTTACAACAGCATAAAATGATAAATATAAAAAAATTAAAATTAACAATTAAGTAAAGAAGCTAAAATCAAGAGCACAAATCATCCTGGGCGGGCCATGTCTCTTAATCAACAACCTACAGTGTAGTTTTTTTTCAGCAGGGCACCAAGCCAACCGATAATGCCAGGTTTTAACACCCTTCTTGAACACCAGAAAAGTGGAGATGGGTCTCACTTTCAGAGGCAAAATATTATACATGGTAGGGGGCACAACAGAGAAAGTTCTTCTCCTTGACCCTGCTAGCTGAATTTCCTTGGTTGGTAGGGTCTAAAGAAGGCATCTTTTGATGGAACAAATGGAGTTGGCCACTGGAGCAAGGTGGTTCCTCAGATAACCCGGCCCCATGAAGGGCTTTAAAGATGATAACCAATACCTTAAATTGGACCCAGAAGCAAACAGGCATCCTATGCAGCTCATGTAACAGCATTGCTATACGCACCACCTTGGAGGCCTCCCGAACTGTCTACATTGCTGCATTAAGAGGCATGGTAGCATAGTGGTTAGAATGCAGTACTGCAGGCTATGTCTGCTGACTGCCAGCTGCCAGCAGTTCAGCAATTCAAGAGTCACTGGCTCAAGGTTGACTCAGCCTTCTGAGGTCGGTAAAATGAGGACCCAGATTGTTGGGGGCAATATGCTGACTGTAAACCTCTTAGAGAGGGCTGTAAAGCACAGTGACATGGTATATAAGTGTAAGTACTATTGCTAATGCTATTCTGTACCAGTGTAGCGCCTAGATACTCTTCAAGAGTATCCCAATGTATGTATAGGTTTTATATGTATGCACGTGCATACACACACCTAGTTCAGGGAGTTGTATATTGTGTTTATTGTCTCTTTGGTAGCAAAGCACCATCAGTATATCATGACATCAGCACTGACATTTTCATATACTTGTTTAATAACTATGTTAGTAGATTAGAAGCAAAGGAGTGCATAGGCTTTGCAAATGTTTGCCTCTTAGAACCCCATATGAAATCAACCTAGTTTGGAAAAGTTCAGAGATTTTAAGGAATGAAATATATGCATGGCTATAACCTTGACTCTGGCACCATAGCCTACTCCAAAACAATAACAAATCAGGTATTTTGGCTCATCATCTCTAGCGATAGTCTTAGGTCTGCAAATTGAGTACTAATGGAAGGAGGTTGCATGCAAGTTATAAGACATCTCATTTCTGGCGTAGGTGGTTAGTAACCAAATGCAGGCTGGAGTCCCTGCAGCTCAGAGTTTCCCAAAGACACTTTATTAAATCATCATTGTCATTATCATCATATCATCATCATCATCATCATCATCAGAAAACTCAGTTCTAAATTATATTCAAATATATATTTTTCAGTAGGTAACTTTGGAACAGTCATTATCTTTCAACTAAATCTACTACATATAGTAATTGTTGTGGGATAATGAAATGTGGGTTGCCATAAACCACTGGAGAAAAGACAGGATTTACATGTAATAAATAAAATAAATAAATCTAAGGCAGGAATTAGTGGTTAGATTCTATTCTGTCCTTCATTATTCTTTCAATATCTTCTGCTTATTAACAGCATTACAAAGACTTTTACATCTTTTCTCTTAAACTGAATAGATTTCTTCAGAATTTATCATCTCTCAGATAGGTAGAATAGAAAGGGGACACAATTATGTACATACCCTGATACTTTTATTTTTTTCATTTTGATGGGGACAACTAAAAAAAGCTTTGTCCTTGGCAACCAACAACACCACTTATTTTAAAATATTTTAATAATATCTTATTAATAGAATCTCACTAAAACCCCTACATACATTTTTCTCACTTCTATTACCCAAAGAAATCTTATCACTAAGATATTGATGACTTTTGTGTGACAAGCATGGCATAATGCTTAATTTACAACATTAAGAATATTTATGTTAAGCACAATTTCCCTCATGTTTTTCTAACCCATTTGGGGTTTAGATGCCTAAAGGCAAAACAAAAGAGAACTTGTAATGTGAATAGTTTTTTTTTAATATCTAAAATGACAGATGGATGTACAAAATCCAAACTATATTCCTGCATAGTTCAGTTTAATATTATATAGCTATAATTTTGTTCAAAGGCCTTTAACAGAAGTTGGAAAGGTGATGAAGAAAGGACTATTAAACTCTCATTCCTATGTTATGATTTTGAGTAGGCATGGTGCACTGCCTTACAAATCTCATTTTAATTTCCTTTGCAAAGAAGCAGGAATGAAGAGCAAATTCACCTGGTTATCCTATTGTGCACTCACTATGTGCTGGGCCTGATTCTGAAGTGTTACTCTAATAATTGAGAAAGGGGCTGCAGACTTTCTTTTCATGTGAATGGCCTATTCGTGTCTTCATCTTGGCCTATCTTCAAGCAGTTAAGCTGGATATAGTGCTAAGACGTTATGTATGCAAAACTGCATGATTATGTCAAGGTGATATTCCTGACTGGTACCATCCTTGCAGTGAAATCATCCCCAAGATTCTGTGCCAGCTCTATATCAATTTTGTTCTTCATTAATTCAACAGTTTACAATTTGAAAGCAGCTGTACTTTAAGAACAGTGGCAAAGAATGACTCATACTTTAGAGATTTCCTCCTTTTGATTCACAGAGGAGATTCTTATTAGGTGATGCTAGAAAATGGTACAGTGAATTCAAGCCTTATATGGTCATTTATAGATTAAACAGAAGTTACCATTGTTTCAATTAAAATGAGATGAAAAGTACATACAATGCTATATGGGAAGATAGGGGATATTTAAAATTGGTATCTCAATGCCTGGTTCAGCAGGGAAAGGTATTTTGCCCTTTAAAGAGTTATGAAATACAGAAATATGTGAAACTTATCCTATCATTTGAATTCAGGAATGGTGAAGAAATCCTTTTAGAATTTTGTATAGCTGTAAATTCTTAAACAATTAGAAATCTCTGTATATTTCTGGATCCTTGCTCATATGTTTCTTACAAATTTGGTATTTCAATTACTCAGTATACAGAACTGTTCTAGAATTCACTCATTCACTGCCTTTATACTCTGTTACAGTGCTTTTTTGTTTTTTTTTAAAAAAGGTGCCGGAACTCACACATGTCATACAACTCGCCTTGCCTACCCTACAAGGTTCCATCCAAAAAAGGTGCTGGAACTCCGTTCTGAGTATTCTATGACAAAAAAAGCCCTGCTCTGTTATAGCTGGTTTGATTGGGGGGGAGCGGGGGAGGCTTGTATGCAATGCAAAACCATCAGCCCTGGGCTACAAAACTCTATTATGATCGCTAGATAGCCACAAAGAAACACTAAGCTGCTAATTCACTGCTGCCCTCTAGTGGCCAGGTAGATTTGTGCAGCTTAGGTCTGAATTTACACTGTTTAAAAATAGTTACAAACAAATCTGGCAACTTTATCACATTAAACAATTTCTTCTTTACTAAACGCCATTCTTAATTGTATATTACAAAAAACTGCTTCTCTCTGTAGGCAGCCTGTCTCCTCTCAGGAGTATTGCTAACAGTTACTAACTTGCCAACAAAACAGAAGGCTGTTTTTCTATCACTTTTGTTTTTATTTGCTCTTTGTTTTATTGCAAATTTCCTTGGATTTTAGCCATAAATAACATAACATTTACATCAATGCATTCCCACCCGCTATACCTGTTCCTTTGCCAGAATAATAATAGCAAATTTATGGACAATGACTAATAGTGCAGCTTGGCTAATTAATGTCAGCGATTCTGGGCCATTGAGACAATCCTACCTAATTGTGCTGAGCAACATGGCCGCTTTTAACAGAGCAGTGATGCACAAGGGACTGAGATACGGTTAAAGTGAACTAGATTTGTTGCTGCTTGCAGCATGCACAATTCTTACAAAGCCAATTGGTCATGGTGGACTTCTATGCCACACAGTTGCCTAAAGTTTGATTAATGGTGAATGCAAGTTTATATAATAATAATATGAATAGTGTACACTTGTACGCTTTATAAAGAAAATAAGTATTGTTTTTCTGAAATGGTAAAGTCTGTTAGAACTTCATTAGGTCAGAGTCTGTTTATCAAAATTAAAAAGAGCTGCATACCTATGCAAGAGGGAGGGAGGGAGAAGGAGAAGGAGAGGGAATACTTAGTGGCAACCAAATGAAAGAGTACTAGCTTCCTTGAAAATTCCCCACCTATTTAGTAATTAGTGCCTGATTAGACTAAATTTTTCAATAAGATAGTATAATTTTTAAGAAGTCACAGAGCCCATTTTATATTCTGTTTTACTGTACCTTCCCTAGCATTATGCTTGCAGTAATATTTTGGAGTAGCCATATTCCCATTCAACATGGATGTCCAGACAAGATATTCAACGCATTTGCACTGAGGCTAGTTTTGTACAACTGTCAGTGCAAAGTTCTAATTAAGGCAGATATCCATAATGTGAATGTAAACCTTTGTTTAAAACAGTTCACATTCCAATTATCATGTGCCTTCTAACTGGCCTTCTAACTATGGGAACATGAGATTTACCTGTTTTCCTGACCAGGCCGCTTTTAATGTTAGACACTTGAGCATATTCTATGAGAACTCATTTTGTCTCAAAAAGAACTGACTGATTTTTTTTTTTATTAAGAAGAGGTCCTATTTACACCTGATATTAATTTCTTTCTTGAATTCCTTTTCCAGGAATTCAAAATCTTCATAAGGCTACATAGCTTGTCAAGGTAACCAGCTTTTTGGGCTTATGGGAACAAATGGCATGTTGAGATATGCTATGGGACTTTCACAAAGTGGTTGTCATGGTGTTTCCAGCCAGTCACAAAGCATCCAATTACATTATGGTAAATTGTGGAGGCTGTTCCCTGCCTCTACTTTTGCCCCCCTTCCCCTTACTATCCTTCCTGTTACTTGCAGCCATCCACTGTGGCGTTCTAATAAATAGAGATGATGCTAGAGGCTGACATTTCTCATTTAATTATTCTTTAAATAAACAAAAAATCTCAACATTGGACAAAGAACCCGGCAGATACCAAGAGAAGTATCCATGGTCAGGTTTATGCTCAGACACTGCACTACTTTATTTCCAAATTTATCCTTTCCTACATTTAGTGATCATGTCTATAAATAGGAATCTTAATTAATGATAGAGTTCTGGGTTGGCATGTTTGTATATTGGAGAGTACCTGCTCTATTTAGGCCATTTTTTTCATACAAATCAGCTGTTTACAATAATGCATATAACTCCTTCACATATGTACTACACAAATGAATGGGAATAAACAACAAGTACGTAACTATGTCTTTCTTTACATTTATGTCATACATGAAGCATATGAATCTTTGCTTGCTATTTATTTACCATGGGATTGACTTTTTTCCCAATACCCACAACATATTTATCAGACCCTGCTCATATCTGCTTACAATTGTTTTTATTTATTATTTATCCTGCTCTGTATTTCACATCTATTCCAAATAAACCCAACCAACCTTTTCTCCCTTCCTCTCCAATTTCACTTTCTAGTTTCCTGCAACACTAGCTTTGCAAAATCAATTATTAGTTGGTCTAAACTGATTCTGATATCAATGAAGTGGAAACAAAGTAGAAGCACAGAATTTCCTACTTTGGATAAGGGAATGTTTAAACATTGTGTCTCCCATGTTCCAAAGGAACTTTTCATTTATAGAATGGAAGCTTGGTACGGGATATTAGATAATATTTGTAGAATTGGTATTGTCTTGCATTGCTCTATAAATAGCACATGTATTTGTGACACAGAGAGAGTTAGTAAATTCTACAGTAATTGCTAATTTGAGAAAAGTGTTTAGGAGGGTGGATTGAATTTTATCACGTAGAGAATAAAGCTATAAGAAAATATATTTGAAAAAATATGTTTTTTCAATTTGAAAATGAGATAATGACAAATTTTCTTGCAGCTATGCAACTCCCTTGTGCTTGAATTCACAGAAATGAACTTGGATTGCTTGGGAATTCTATACACATTATTCTGTCTATGTAACCCAGAGTGCCTGCTACTCCCCTTTGTAAATGCAAATGTGTCTGTGACCTAACAGAAACACAGTTAATAGGCTAGACATGTAGATTTCCTATCAGACCTCAACTTTTCTCAAAGGAGCAGAAGATATAATGTTGTACATGTTTGTGATTTCTATATGAGAGGGGAAAAAACCCTTCTGAAATCTCAGTTGTTAGCTAAGGATTTATTTATCTGCCAGATTATATTATTATTTGTTATAGATTTTTTTTAAAAAAAGGATATGTGCTTCAGCTTTAAGAACAGTGGTGTTAATATCTTAAAAAGTAAACTAAAGATGTCATCTCTTTTTAGTAAGATGTTCTAATATCACTTTTTCCCAAATGATCTAGGTACTATAATTGGAAATAAGTTACATGTAAGAGAGCTACATGACCAATATTAAATAACCGTAAAGCACATTAAACCCAGAATTTAGAAACATCATAAAGGTAACAGATTAAATTACTCTAAGTCAGTTTGAAGTATAACCATGTAAAACATAACTAAATTATCCATCATTATAAATTAAAAGCCCAAGCAACCAGGGTCATTAATTTTTAACTGGTTCCAAAAAGAGAAAGGTAGAATTTAAACTTAATGATTCAGATTTGGAGATGAGATCATAAGGGAATAGGTTGTCTTTCAGAAATCTTTGCTCCAGACTACTTAAGTTATTGATCTGAGGAAGACAGGGGCAAATTTCCATGAATATTCTTGTCAGAATATTCTATAGAAACATCATTTCCTTTACCTTTCAGAAGCTAGAAGTGAGACATTAAAACTTGATTGATCTTTGAAACTTATAAATCATCTCCACTTCCTATCTTAAATCTTCTACCAGATGACCATATGATAAACTGGCAAAATAGATATTCTCATCACTGCTTTTCTCTACTTTTAAAGTCAGATCCTATTCAAAAAAATGAGCCATATAATCTAGTAATTTGCCACTGATTGCAGCCATCAAAATGATTAAATAAAACATGTCCTAATAGCAGAAAGTATAATATTTGTTAACAGTTTCAAAATGCGGACACTTTTTAACATGATATCATATGACAATGTAAAATGTTTCCTGATATGATATCTGACATATATTATAAGTGTCAGGATAGACATTATAGCTGTTTTGAGATTTTGAAATTGGATGAAAAGCTGTAATGAAGAGTCTTTGCCATAGACTAAGTATAGGTGTGCTACAAGATTATACAGGGCTGCTGTCCCCAACTTTCTAAATGTTTTTTTTTTTTATTAAAGAGTTTTATAAATTTTACAGAAAATAAAAGACAATACAAAAACAAAAAACAACATATACAAATAAAAAACAAACATTACCCAACAAAACCCCCCTTCCCCCACCCCTACCCAACCCCCCCTTCCCTCCCCCAGGGCCTCCCAGAGCAGAATATAGGCTTAATTAAAAAAAAGTTAAAAAAATTTATATTTATAAAAAAATATATATAAAATAGAAAATATATATATATATAAAGTTAAATTTCTAAATGTTTCAGACTTTGATTTCATAAGGACTGTTATGATAAGTGGGATGGAATGACCTTATAGCCTAAATAATTGGAGGAAGGGAATTATCAGTTTTGAAAGACTGCTATAGCACAGGGGCTATGCTGGCTGAGGAATTCTGGGAGCTGACGTTCACAAGTCTTAAAGTTGTCAAGGTTGCCGATCCCTGCTATAGCATATATATATTCCATTAGTATTATTATGGTTTGTTGCACAGTCAGCCAGATGTTCAGATTGAGTTTGGCATTTCCAAGGACTGGGATAGGCCAATATGGTTGTTGTTGTTGTTGTTGTTGTTGTTGTTGTTGTTGTTGTTATTATTAATCTTCAATTTGATTCACAGTCTGGGACTGGTAAAAATGTAACAGCTCAAGTCCTAACCAAGGACCTAAGAGCTGTCAAGGTAATGTCTGAGTGTATAGGCAGTTCCAAGTAAGACTGGTTTTTTGCAAAGTTCAAAATTTCTACGTATGTAGGCAACCCTTTGGGTATTGCTCCAAGGGCTCCTTTTACTATTGGTACAACCATTGATTTCTTCCTCCACAATTCCTCAACTTCAATTTGCAGATCAGAATATTTTGTTATTTTTTCTAGTTGTTTCTCTTCAATTCGTGCATCACCTGGTATTGCAATATCAGTGAACCCGACTTTTTCCCTCCAAAATAGTGATGTCAGGCATGTTGTGGGTCAGATGTCTGTATGTTTGGATTAAAAAATTCCACAAGATCTTGACCTGTTCATTTTCAAGAACTTTGTCAATTTGGTGTACTTTTTGATGAATTCAAACCCAAACTTCTGGCAAAGCTTCCAATGTATGATTTTGGCAACTTGATCATTACGTTGAAGATAATCAGTTTGTGAGATTTTGCTGTAGCCACTGATAAGGTGAGCCATTGTTTCATCTTTCTCATTGCATAAGTGACATTTGCTGATGTGTTGAATTTTTGCTTTCATGGAATTAATCTACAGGGCTTGTTCTTGAGCAGCCAAAATGAAGCCTTCAGCTGTTGTTGTTGTTATTGTTATTACATACATACATACATACATACATACATACATACATACATACATACATACATACATACATATAGTGGTGTGATTCACCATCCATTTAGCAATCATTCAAAGTTACAATGGCACTGGAAAAGTTTCTTACAACCAGCACTGGCACTTACAACCATCACAGCATCTCTACAGTCACAGGGTCAGAATTTAGAACTTGGCAACTGGCATGTATTGATGATGGTTGCAGCATCCTGGGGTTATGTGATTGCCATTTGTGACCTTGCCAGACAGCTTCTTACAAGCAAAGCCAATTGGGGAAGCAGGTTCACTTAAAGATCACAGCATTCTCTAAACTACAGTGACAATCATGGCAAAAGGTCATAAAACTGGACACAATTCACTTAATAACTACCTTGCTTAACAACAGAAATTCTGATCGCAATTGTGTTCATAATTCAAAGACTATCTGTACTGATATGGTTGCTCCATTAATCTCTGTGTGATTAACTTTAGAGTTCTGAATTTATAAGTCATTACTGAATGTTGATGATGATCCATAGGCAGCTCATAAAGCATGGATCAGATGGAACTGTGCAGATTTTAACTTGTTTTAAGTTTTAAAGATTTGTATCAACATCTTGTATTTGTCCCAGTGGTTTTCAGGCAGCTCATATTTTAAAATCTGCAATTATAAAACCTTATTTCACTTCCAGTCAATTATCTGGCAGCTGCATTCTGCATTAACTGCAACTTCTGAATTGTTTTCAGGAATACTTCTTGAGTGCATTGCAGTTTCAGTAGGGAGATTATTGGGGCATGACTTACTGTATAGAAACAAGCCTGTCCCAATATAGGAATCATTATTGTACTGAGAGTTCTATTCAAAGTTGGGGATTGTTGCATCTTTAATTTAGTCAAAGTTATGATATTCTATAAATAACAAACACAATATTTGAAACAACTAGGGTTGGTTTGTTCTGAAAAATTAATATGTCCAGATAGTTGACACTTTTGCCAAATGTACACATTTTCTGGGGAATAGCTATTTTTCACTGTTGACCTGCTCTAGTCAGATCTATCTCTGCCATTAATAAATTATTGTAACACCTGGAAGAAATTATATAACCATCCTAGCTGTATTCTCCAACAGCGTATACAGATATGCATAAAGAAAAACTCATTTCTCTAAAACTGTCAACAAAAGCAAAACAAAATGTCCATGAAAGATTATTTTCACCTTTATTCTCATATATTTCTTTGCACCCCTATGCCTTTTCTGTGGTTGAAAACCTTAAGAGCAACATTTTAAACTCTCCACAATAACTCCAGTGTGACATCATTGACAATTTAAAATGATAGTTTGTAAAGCTTTCCTCGTTTTGTTTTCCACAATATAAAAGCATTTTTCCATTTCCAGGATTGTTTTCCAATTTCCAATCTAGCTGTAGGATTTACTCTGGTCTCATATTAGATCTTCCTTATCTTTTAAAATTAGCCAAAGATTTTTCTAGGCACTGTTACCTAGCTGGGGACTTGATGGTATGGATCAGGAAAATGGCTAATAAGATTGCTTGCCTATGTTGATGCCTCAGCTATAATAGACAATATGTTAATAACATAAGCAATGCCCTGCTAGAATAGATCCTTGGCTATATATTGCAATAGTCTGTCCTTGTACTGGCCAACCAATTACATAAGAAATCCCACTAGACCTGCAGCAGCTAAACTGCTATCAAAGTTAATAGTCACTATGAATGACATATACGTGGCTCAGGATAATGTTGCAGGATCCAATCTGGGTCAGTCACTGGAACCAGAGATTTAGTCTTCTGAGCTTTAGGACTCATGCCAGAGCCCATCCTCAGGGAATCTTCTCTCTCACCAGAATATTCATTGCTCCTCAAATTGCTCCATTATTAATTTTTTTTGAAGCAAGCTAAGCAAGCACCACATTCTGCTGATTTCTCATGGAGCAAACTTAAAAACCAAAGATATGAAAGCTAAAACTACTTTTTTGATAAGGTTATATTAACAGAATCTGGAAAATCTTAATGGTCCTCCCTTTCTTCATGAGAATTAGGGAAGGTCATGTTTGAGACTCAAATTTCATTTCTGAGCTGATCTTAGATTTCTTTTACCTGACTGTTGTCCTGCTTACCATTCTTTTTCCTGTTCCTCAAGATTATTCCTTCTGCCAATAAAATGTGCTTTAAAGTCAGATGTTATAATTATTTAGCAAGTATATTGACTAATACATTATGGAACTACCTTATACACAATCAGATCATTAGTATATATAGTCCACTTTTTCTATTGTCTGTGGAGATTTTCAATCATCCAGGTCATGGCAACTGGACTTTTTTTTTGTTTGAAAATGTTTCCTTTGAAAACATTCTTTGAAGAAGCTACTTGAATGAGAAGTGAAACTTTTTCAAAGAAAAAAAGCCACAAGAAAGTCCAATTGCCTTTTGGAAAAAGCATATTTGGGATATTTTTTGTATTCTGATTGCGATATATTACTGTCCATACTTAGAGCTGTAAATAGTAAAACATGATACATTCAGAAGTTATCAGGTTATGAAGAATTATGTTAAATTTATGGCAGCAGCTCAGATTGGATCAATCAACAATTTAAAATCATCTTAAACTCTCTTAAATTGCCCTTGAATGGTTTTTTTCCATTTTCTTTAAAGTATATGTCCTGTTCATCCAATCTTATTTAGAATGAAAAAGTTATCACTACCATTGTTTACCATTTTCCTCCTAAATATTACATATATTTCACTGGTAGAAGTTTTAGCTTATTTTTTGAAAACATTTCTTGATCATTTTCTTTTTGACAAATTATCTGTCTGGTAGACAGAGTTATATAAGTGACTTTTGCAAGCTAAAAATAGCTGTCATTGTCTTGTAAGTCTCAGTTTCTCACTGCAGCTAAATATAGGTCAGAACCTAAACTGTTTGGATGATATCTCAGGTAGAAAACCACTGAAGTCTTGATCGATTTTTATTTGGTGGCTGGACAGAAGACACAGCAGTTTTTCTATAACTGCTCCCAAATGATTGATTCGGGCAACATTTTTCACCAGATCTCTATGTGCTAATTCAATTTGATGTGCATGTCAACCAATGGAGTATACCACAGGGAGCCTTCTTTCAACAGTATACAAAGTACAGGCTTTTTTCATTCAATCATGTTTGTGATACAGATCAAATGTGTTCTTCTGTGAAGTCTCTCCTGTTGCCTCCGTCTTTAAATGCATTTCAGAACAAAATGATAGCTTTCCTGGGGCTACTTTTGTTGTTTTCTGAAAAATCAGGAAAACAAGTGTCAGCATATCCATTGCTTCCAATTCAGCCCAACAATGTAGCCAGAAGGATAAATTATCAAAGGGGAAAAAGTATTTTATCCACAAGAACAAGTCAGCAATGATAATGATGTTTGGGAAAGCCTGTGGGGCTACTCAATAATGTTATTATAACTTTGAATATTACAAATTCAGATAGTAATAGAATTCTGAATTAAACCTTGAATATTCAAACAATTTCAAGTGGTTTATGACAAGATTTGATGTGACCAAATTTAGGACTAATTTTATGTAAAAATATTCCAGCAAAAAATCTCTTTAATCTCTTTTTATCCCTTGGCTATCTAGGATACACAGTTTTCAATTCAGCAAAGGCCTATACTTAGTATAAGAAAGCAAATAAGATTTCTTGGGTTTATTTTGTCCTAGGCATCAAAAAATTAGAAAATTATAGTAATACTTTTTTAGACTAGTAATTTTTATTAAAGACATGGGCTTTTGTGAGCTACAGCTCACTTCATAAGATGCATCAAATGTTTAAACATATGTAAGATTCAAAGAGGGATGAAATAAGGTGGATGAAAAGAGAAGGGGAAGACAAAGTGGAGATAAAGGTGCAAATAAATGTGAGACTCATTACAACTATTTTATCAACTAGCAACAGTAATGTGTTAATCCCATAGTATTTCTTAGGATCTTCTGTGATGTCTCAAGGATTTTTATGATCAACCTTTTGCTCAATTGTGCTGTTAACTCCCCCCCTCAAAGAGTAACTTTGAAAATTGTAATGGAGTGTCCTGAAAGACTGAATTAAGTAATTCTAACATTGTCTTTGTGTTGAATCTTGATGTCAAACTTACATAATTCTTTTGCACAATGTTTAATCTGTTTGTCATACATAGAACCCAGAGGAGTATTGCTGGTAAATTAGGGCATTTATCATATTGTCAGCCCTTCAAGGTACCCCAGAGATTAGAATACAGAATTATGAATGCTAATACTATTCTATTATAATGTTACAGTAACATAATTGAACAATTCTGAATATGCTTTTCCATTCCCTCCCTTTATCTTGAGAAATGGGTGGGGTCTTATATCTGATATATTTATTCAAATTACATTTCTGCCCTCACACAGATTTCTTTTATCTTACTATTGTCTTGATTGTGGCTCTTCATCCTGTTCCTCGAGGTTATTTTTACTGTCCATCACATATATTAGATGATCATGTGAAGATACCTCTAATCCTGTATTTGAAGTCATTGAGGTCTGTCATAGTGCTGTTGGTGCAAATGTGTGGGCAAAATAAACATTTGGTTCATTAGAGCATCTGATTCTCATGTTAGTGTTATTGTTCTCTTGTGAAAAATTGCTTCAGGTTGGTTCTTATCTGTATGCATGTATGCATTTGAGTGACCTGACCTGTAAACTGTAAATGACAATCAGTCTGTTGTTCTGTTTGTAGTCTATTCTTCATGACATCTTCCCTGGAAATTGATCATCATTTTACCTGAACTCTTGGGCTGTCTGTATTTGTGTCAGAAGCACCTACAAAGCTAAGTGAAGGGTACTTCTGTATTCAAAGGATTTGCCAGTGACAACATTGTTGCCCAGGAAACGACTGATTGCCAGAAGTAATGCAATCTTTGGGGAGGCTCCTTTCATGTTCCCCCAAACTTGGACTAAAATGTTAAGGTAGACTACAAGATGACTGAGAAAAGAAAACACAAAAGAAATGCCAAAGTTAAGAGAGGGATAAGGAAAGTATAGAACAAGTTAATCATGAAATAAAATCAAAACCAGAATGCAATTGCCACTTTGTCAGAAATGGGTATGTGTTAGACAAATAATTCCAGTAATGTCAATCGGAAAAGCATTTTAAGTGATTAGAAGTGGACAAAGCATTTGTTACAAATAGCATTAATTGCCAGTGTTGGCAGTTTTCCAGCTAATAATTATCATAAATGCCATTTGATCAGCTGTGTCAATTGCTAAATAATTAAGTAAACTAATGACAATTTCCCCACAATCTCTCAAAAATGTGTTGTAAAGTTGTTCTTTGGTGAGATATATAACATTATTATATATTTATTTATTTCACCAAATTTAGACATCACCCATCTCATTCGTAGTACATGCATGCATATGTATGTGCATATATGTGTGTATCTATGGCATTTGCATCCACCACAGTTTGAGATGATTAAAAAGATCTTGTAAAAGACAGAGAAATAACTAAAGGCCATCTGGATACCTGTTCCTGCTTTATTTCCTCACTTGGTCAGAACTACCAATCCCTTTTTAGGAAGAGGAAGAGGGAGGTAGATAGACATGTTTGTTCATTATTTTGTGAGAAGCATCCTGACCTATGTCTTTCAGTGAGTGAGCTTCATTTGTTATTAAGTTATGTGTCAATCCTTTGAAGTCCTTAAGGCCATGATTCCAAAATCATGAATATTAATACTTTCTTTACTATAAAGCTGTTGTAAGGTTACAGTTAACAGAATCTTGCAAATCTGAATGTATTTCTTCTCTCCCTAACTTTATGTTCCAGAAAACTAGACAAGGATGAAATCTGATACGCTTTCTTTCTCTCTCTTTTCAATTTTTTTATTGAAGAATTTTACAATACTAAAAAAATAATACAAACTGAAATCAGAAATAAAGAAAAGAACCATAAAGTGAAAGGAAAAAGAAATTTAAATATAACCGGCAAAAACAGGGTGGGAAAAAAAATATTTAGAAGCAACTCCCAATCTTTTTTCAGCAAGTACTAGTAAATTAATATTTTCACACCCTCTATGTGGTTAGAATCTGAGATGCTTTCTTAAAGTGCATTTCTGCTTTAAACTCATGTTCATTGATCAGGCCATGAAAAAGCTAGGAATCCTAAATATTTTATCAAGAGACTCTTATTTAGAGGAAATAAGAAAACAAAATGGATCACCTTATAAATTATTGCCTGCCTTAATAAACAGAAAACCACAATGTTGATCAAGAATATGTCCTCCTAGGATGGTGATACTGTATATTGAGTAAAAGGTCTGGTTTCAAGGTTGAGAAAAAGGTGAAATATTTGGGGGTTATGTTGACAAACACAAACACAAAACTTTCAAAATAATTATGTACCTCTTTGGAATGATATTACAAGGATTTACAAAGATGGGACAAACTACATTTATCATTACTGGGCAAAATTTCAGTAATTAAAATGAATGTTTTACTAAAGATGTTCTTTCTGTTTCAGACGATACTAATACTTGCAACAGATATTTCATTTAAACAGTGCCAGAGAGATATCTCTAAATTTATATGGCAAAGAAAGAAACCAAGAATCAAATACAAGTTATTGCAACATGCCAAGGAAAGAGGGGGTCTGGGTTTGAAATTGTACTTTGATGCATGCTGTTTGGTTTGGTTAAAACAGTGGGTGAACCTCTAGAATAAGAGGCTACTCGATTTGGAAGGCCGTGAATTAAGGTTTGGATGGCAAGGGTATTTATGGTATGATAAAGTTAAAGTAAATGTTGATTTTAATAATCATTTTATTAGACACTCCATATTAAGAGTTTGGAATAAATATAAAACAAAGTTTTTTACGAAATTGCCCCAATGGGTGTCCCCCGCCCAAAAAAGCTCTTTTTAGAAAAGAAATGGTGATGAAGCAGGACTTGTGGACATATGGTAAAATAACATCTTTCATTCTGGAAACCCCATCCTCAAGTCTAGGGAAGAATTAGAATTAGATGGTCATGCTTGTCACTGGTTTACATATCAACAAATGAAGGAAAGACTTAAACTAGACAAAAAATGCCACAGTTTTGAGTTTGTTAAAAATGAATTGGAAATGCTATTATGTGGTAGTGATGATCATATAAACGTCTATAAAACGTTATTAAAATTGAATTTGGAAAATGAACATGTAAAGCACTGTAGGATCTAGTGGGCAAGGAATTTTGGATATAATGTGATGTTTGAACAATGGGACAATATGTGGATAAAAGGCTTAAAATTCACATTAAATTATAACCTAAAAGAAAATTTTTACAAAATGGTATTTAATGCCATATAAGTTCTATAAAGGTATTTCTAATGAATGTTGGAAATATAAATATAAAGAATGGACTTTTTATCATTTATGATGGACCTGTGATAAGGCAAAGAAATATTAGAGCTGGATTCATATATTAATGCAGAAAATTCTTAAAGTGAACATAAAGATTAAACCAGAAACTTTCCTTCTGGTTCTAATGGAGAGAGAACTGGGAAAAAAATTTGGAACTCTGATTTTATATATGGTGACAGCAGCAAGATTGCTCTATGCACAAAAGTGGAAGGATGCCTTGATTTCTACCATGGACGAATGGTTACAAAAGCTGATGAAATTAGCAGAGATGGCCAAATTGATTGTGCTGATAAAAGAAAAGAAATAAGTACTTTTGTTTTTACTTGGAAACTGCTTCTGGACTTTGTGCTTGAGGTGGAAAAAATGATATTATGATTTTGGGTTTTATTGATTAGACTGATTTGGCAATACAGAAATGGCTAGTGCATACTACTATAGAAATGTAAAAAGTTGAGATTTGATTTTAATGTTTGATTTTACTGCAGAAGAGAGAGTCAGAAGTCAATGCCTTTTGTTTCTTCCCCTCCCTTTCTTCACACCTTTTTTATTTTTCCTTTTTCTATTGTTGTCACCTGATATTTGCTTTTATATTTTCACAATTTATGTTATAAATAAATAAAGCTAATAAAATAAATAAATAAATTATTGCATGCCTTAATGTTGCTAATATGAAAGGATTGTGGCAAATCTAAATCCCTCCAATCATTTGTTTGGAAGTCTCAGGGTGAAATTTTGGGACATCAGCCTGAGAATATTCATCTTTAAATACAACAAAAAATATCATATATACTCTTTAGCATAATTCTCCAGTTGCTAAAACATTGCATAATAGAAATTGTATATTGTAGCATAGATCATGCATTCTTTTTAACTTTTCCCCCCTCATAATCAAAAGCTATTTTGGCTTTATTGTAGTAATGGATCAATGAGAAATCTAAATTTGATAGCATTAAAATAGAAGACTGCAGTTGAATAATTTTCATTGTCCAGTTGTTCAAAGCTGTGAGTTAAGTTCAGCTTCACCACTGCCCCATATGATTCTTAATATTTATTGCCATCATTAGCCTGCAGTAGCTGTAGATAGTACAGTTAGCAATGTGAAGGGTCCTTAGTGCTCTTTGAGCTTGGTTATTTTTTTACAGATGTGCCATTTTATTTATTTATTTTATTTTATTTTTAAAATTTATAAGCCGCCCCACTCCTGAAGGACTCTGGGCGGCTAACAATAAAAAACACATAAAACATAACAAAACATAACAATACAAAAACAATCATCCAGGGGTACGGTTTTATCAACCCCAGGCCTGCCGGAAAAGCCAGGTCTTAAGTAGCTTACGGAAGACCAACAGGGTGGGAGCGGTCCTAATTTCCGGGGGGAGCTGATTCCAAAGTGTGGGCGCCATCACAGAGAAGGTCCTCCTCCGCGGCCCCGCCAAATGGCACTGCTTAACCGACGGGGCCTGAAGGAGGCCCAGCCTGTGGGATCTAACCAGATGTAGGGAACTATGAGGTAGTAGGTGGTCTCGCAAACTAGATAAAATCATCAGTGCTAGAAGGTAGTTGGGTTTGCTCTCATTTTATATTCTAGTGGCTTGCCCTGTCAGTGTTTGTGCAAGTGTCTTGGTGGTTCTTTGGTTGGGCTGTTACTTTTAGCTTGTTTGGCAGTTCTTGGATTGGAGTATTTTTTTACTTCTTGATTGTTGATCTGAAATTAATCTTGGTGTTGATCTATGCTCATCTGGATGCTGATTGCTGGTGGGTAGGTGTTTTGGTCTTTTTGTTCTCTTTTTGGTTTGCCGATTGACTCTTTTGCAAAGTATGTAGATGTTTTTTATGTCTATGTGCCTATTGATGACTGATTCATCAGAATGCCAGGCTTCGAGGAATTCTCTAGCATTTTTGGACTTGGCTTGTTGTAGGATAGCCACAGTTTCCAAACTGAAACTATGGTGTTGTGCATATGCCCTTCTGAGCATGGTGAAATGAAATTTTGAAATTTTGATGAAATGTTGAAATTTTGATGAAGCACAGAGTTACAATTCTCTACCATTTTTATTTTGAATACTTACATTGCTTTCTAAGTCATTATTGAAAAGAAACATGATGCTGATGGCTAAGCTTTATAGCACACCAACTTTTTTTTAATTACAACAATATTTCTGAAAAAGATAAAATCAGTGGATCAAGCATTCTAGTGTCATGTGTTATATCCATGAACACAAAGGTGTTTATAAGCATAAATTTAATTCTGATCCAGATTTTTCAATATTAAGGTCCTGGTTTATATAATCTTTCTTAATCCAAGGAGTGTTCTATTCCCCCCTCCCCCCAAAAAAATGCTTGTCTCTGGGTCCATGAATTGAGTCCAGATTTAGGCCTGTGCAATATGACTGTTGAGTTTCATGCCCAGTGTCTTTCCAGCTATGCTGCTAGAATATACCTAAGAGGAAACATTGTGTGAGATAAGATAAGCAGGAAGTAGAAATGTCAAAAAGTGAAGCAGAGGCATTTTGTGGTTTCTACAAAATGTAGAAATGTATAGATATACATGTATAGAGCTGGATCCAATTCTCCATCATTTATTTCATCAGTTGTTTCTTGTTTATGATGTTAACCCGAGATACCCAGATAAATTTCCATTTCCTCGTAGAAGCTTAGATTACAGTTTAGTTTCTTGAGTCATAAGCAATAAGTCATCATTTCAGCTCTCACAGTGAATACCTAGATTTCACTACAAATATCATAATAAAATGTGATAAGTGAATTAAGACTTAAGCACAAGTAACATTGTTTTAAAAATATTACAAAGATAATAACATTTTGCAGTCAATAAAATTTCATATCAATATAACTAGTAGCCAGCATGGGTTTGTTAAAAACAGATCATGCCAAACCAATCTTATCTCATTCTTCGATAAAGTGACTAAACTAGTAGACCAGCGAAATGCAGTAGATGTAGTATACTTAGATTTCAGTAAGGCATTTGACAAAGTAGACACAACCTACTCTTTGGTAAGCTAGGAAAAGGCTATATAGACAACATCACCACCAGATGGATCTGTAGCTGGCTGACAAACTGTACTCAATGAGTAGTCGTCAATGGTACCACATCCACATGGAGAGAAGTAAGCAGTGGGGTACCACAAGGTTCCATCTTAGGCCCAGTACTCTATAATATCTTCATAAATTACTTAGATGAGGGAATATCACAAAAAAGATGTTGAGAGTTTGGAAAAAATTCAGAGAAGATCAACAAAGATGATCAAAGGTCTGGAGACTAAAACATACAAAGAACAGCTATGGGACTTGGGTTTGGCTAGTCTAAAGAAAAGAAGAAATAGGGGAGACATGATAGCAGTTTACCAGTATCTAAATACTGGCCACATGAGACATACTATAATTTCTATCATAATTAAATTTAGAAACTTTTTGACATGTTGGTGACCAACTGCATTACACTGTTTATTTAGAATAAGAAATTTACTTTAGAGTAAATTGTGTTACTCTTTCAAGAGTCTCCAAGAAAAAAAAATGAGTGGAATTGTCCCTCTCCAGCATGGAAGCTGATGAAAGATGATAATTTATAAATATAAAAATATTCATTTCTAATAGAAGTGAGTATATGTAGCTCAGAGTTGAGCTGTAGAGTTTTTGATGCTTTCTGAAATTGGTTGCATGTTTGCAGATATTTTATTACCCAACTATATAACGTCATCAGTGAGAGTAAGTGTGGGGATTCCCACCTGTTTATATATAGTAGCCTCAGCTGCCAATTTAGTGGGACTATAGTTTTCTTTTCTAATTTTTTTGATTCTTGTTTTCTGTCTAATTCTTTATTTCTTTTTAATCTGAATGATTGTCTGAATATTGGCTGCTGAATCGATGACTTCTAGTCTTTTTGCTTCCTTTCTAGGTTTGTTACTGCCTCTTCTGAATACTGTATAAATGTGAATGTTCTCTATGGGCCTATTATTGGCTGATTTGTCTGAATGCCAAACTTTTAGGAATTCCCAAACATTTTTGAATTTGGTCTAAAATCCTGACATAGTTTCCACTATGCCAACCATAGTAGAAACTATGGTTGAGTCTGTCCATATGTAGTAAGATTAAGTTAAAGTTCTCCAAAATTTGGGAACAGGGGTGTTATAGATTCATCTTCATCTGGATTATGATCCAATGTTTGGAAAAAAATTCAGTAGGATTACCTTATGGGAAAGTTCACCAAGAATGGCTGACTGAAGCAATTATATTTTTATGGTGCTCTGCCACTGCATTGTTGAAAATTCATGTGGAACATCCGCAGCGGATATAAACTAGATAGATTTGTCATAAAGTAGATGCAGTGATTACATTAGAGACATTAAAATGGCTTTATGTGCTATTTCCCATTTTAATATTGTACTTGTAAAACTACTTTGATGACCTAGAAGCAGGCAAGTGACATTTTAATATCTAGCATCCTTGTCAAATGCAATTTATAACAATGCCTAGTAAATCCACACTACTCTTCATTGCACAAATCTGATTATGTTGGAAAGAATCAGCAAAACCTTAACATGAATTTTCATAATATAATCCTTTCCCATTCTTCATTGCTAGCA
Organism: Crotalus tigris; assembly: GCF_016545835.1. NCBI lineage: Eukaryota > Metazoa > Chordata > Lepidosauria > Squamata > Viperidae > Crotalus > Crotalus tigris. The sequence goes on along the minus strand of NW_024097177.1, from coordinate 125,791 downwards.
AAAGTAATCATCTTTTTTATAAACTGAATGACATCAAAACAATGGTGCATGCTTATTAATAAACATTGCTACATGTTCTATTGATACTTTTAAATAAAAATACAAACCAGGCATATACATTCATTGAATAATTACATGAGCTGCCTGTGTTGAAATCTGTGTTAAAATGTTGTGGAAAATATAAAATATTATCCAAGAACAAACACTTCACTTATTATATTTTATTTGAAAGTTCAATCTTATTAACAACACACTACTATGCATGTATTCCCAAGTGTATGTCCTACTAGGTAGTGCTTATTTTCAGATAGATGCATGTAAGATTGGACCTAAAGATTATTTGAATAAGAGAAGCTTTGTAACAGATGTAATAGTTTTAGTCAGTTGTGGCGAACCTATGGCACACGTGCCAGAGGCGGCACTCAGAGTCCTCTCTGTGGGCACATGTGCCGTTGCCCCAGCCTCAACTCCTCCATGAACCCTTCCTCACCAGCAGCTCCCCTGGAGAAAAGTTGCCCCCTGAGTGTGGCCCACATGAAGCAGCACAGCCAAGGACTTGGCAGCCAGGCAGCATAAACAAAACCCTGCCCTCATGCCCCATCATGCACAGTTGATGCTGTGGGGCACGTACAGAGGCCGTGGCCACCATGGTACTGCTGTGCTACCTGGGCGATCTGCAATGGGTCCTGGAGGTGGTGAGTGGCCCTGCGGACAGATGGGGCAATGGGTGGGGGTGGAGCAGGGATGGAGTGGGGTAGAGCAGGGGTGGAGCAGGGGTGGGGCATGGGGTGGTGCAGCGGTGGGGCCAGTTTTTGGGCACTCGGTCTCTAAAAGTTCGCCATCACTGGTTTAAGTTAAAAAAATTGACTTTAATTATAGATGTATCTAATATTAATAATGGAGTTGGCAAACTACATCCCATAAGCAAATTCATCTTGCCTTGTATTTATACAGCCTATAAGAATGGATAGACAGTAGTAGAACAGAAGGCCTGAGCCTTGTTAATCTTCTGTAGAAGTGGAGGAAGATCTCAAAAAAGAGATCTAACTCTTTTTTGACTGTCAACTGAATATATGCTTATGCCAAAATAATTACATGATGAAAATTACATTACAAATAGTTACATTTTGCTACACCTCTTTTAGAGTATTTTTACATAGCCATTATTTTTACATTTTTCCAAATTCTCATGACTGATTCATAGCATCCCACAATTAACCTTGTTGCTACTGTACTACCAGATCAATGAACTAGTTATGAACACCCAGGACTCCGTCTCGGTGACTAATATGGGAGAATAAAAATTGGCAAATAGTGAGCACCCCATTTCTTGTCCTAGCTTTCTGATGTTCTTGTTTATTCAACAATTTTTTAAAAAACAAAAGCATTTTGGGGTGCTTCATCATCTTTACACCAGTATAAGAAGATGATGGATGGATGGATGGATGGATGGATGGATGGATGGATGGACGGACGGACGGACAGACAGGTTATATGATTTATCATAGAGAAACCTTGTAATAATGGTATTTATCCCTTAGCTTAGCCCATACATAACATATTGTAGAGGGCAGCATTCTATTGGTTCATATACATGTAAAAACTTATCATACATATTACCCATTAGATGAGCAGTCACAAAATCTGAAAACTAAATATATGGAAATAACTTGCAAAGAACACTCTTCTGTTAATATATCTTGTATGTTGTTTAGAATAAGCATGCATGCACAGTCACAGAGAGTTGCCAAGGCAATTTAGATTCTTATCTTCAGCCTAGACCAGAGCTAATTTCATTCTGAGGATAAATGAGGAAGTCTTCTTTTGCCAAATGACAAATTGGAATGATTCAGGATTAATGAAACCTTTTCCCAGTATAGACCTCCCCTTTAGACATGCTTTATTATCTGTGGAATGAAAGAAAATTTGCTTGAAATACAAAGAGGACAAAATAACCGCAATGCACTTATACTAAAAAGTCCAGTTCCTCTTATCTCTCACACACACACACACACACACACACACACACAGAGAGAGAGAGAGAGAGAGAGAGAGAGAGAGAGAGAGAGAGAGAGAGAGAGAGAGAGAGAGAGAGAGAGAATACTATAGACTATAAAAAGTTTGGGGATGGGGTGTTTCCTGCATTTCTTTGAAAAAATATGTTCTTTTAAAACTGATTTTCTTGCCAAAATGTGTCTCTGATTAAACATGCTAGGATCACTCTTGCTATTTCCTTTTCCCCAAAGTTGCATCCTTGAATATATCATCCCACATCAAAATTTCAAATCAAGCAAATATTAGGCACCTATGGGAAGACTTTCTGGAACAACCTGGAGAAATACTGCTGCCTGGGGCACTTGAGAATCAAGTTTATGATATTTGGGGAAATGCTTTCAAGGATTATTAGCTCAACCTAGGCCAAGTACTTGCTCACTATAGGGTTAGCTCAATTAGATGCTTTGTGAAATTACAAGAAATGTATAAATTCAATAGGTGAATTATGGTGAGACATTAGAATTAAATACCTCATCTTTACTCTCATGGCTTTTTCACTTCCACATCTTGAGAATATTTAGTGATGATATGTTTCTTCCAGTGTATTTTTTCTGGTACAAGTTCAATATCTTTATTCAACTTTTGGTCTGGCATAAAAGCTCCACAGTTATCATTTTAGGTACATCACTATATGAAGATGAGGTGAAGTTTGGGAAAGTGTAATCTTGTTCATCATTGGATTTACTGGGTAAATGCATGGACAGGACAGCTAATCTTCATAATAACATATGATAAACTTTAATAAAATACTAAGCGGTTGTTCTATAAAATTTAGTTTTTCCAAAACATATTGTAATGTATAACCTACAGTGGAATACATAGCATCATCAGATTTTTTGTTGTTCTATGTTTACAGTGTATTGATGAATGTCATTTCAAAGATCTTAGTATCAGATAATGAAATGAAAATAGATGTACTGGCAGCAAAAATTATTATTGTTGAACATTAAGTTATAGATATTAATAAACTCAGGAAGCATGATTAAAATCAAGTAATATTTGCAAGAATATAGATAGAGAGATCTATACAGGTATGCACAAATAAATAAATCTGCATTAATGTACTTTACATGGTGAGATACACTATGTGAATACAAATCAGTTTGGGAGGCATAAATAGAGTCTGGATTTCAAAACCTGCAAGATAAGTGTAACATTTACCTATCTTTTGCTATCTTGTGCAGTCTGATTTGGTCATGAGGAACAAAGGCAGGGAAAAGAAGATACATTTAGTGCAGTTCAGTCATAAATATTATTCTTAAAATAAAAGTTCTGGCAAGTATAAATGAAGGGCGGGTAGAAAAGTGGGGAAACAACAATATTTTCTGGTAAATCATCTCAGTAGAATTTATACCTTCTCCTTGTAAAACAAAACTATGCATGTTTCTTGATGACCATTTTACTTTATCTGGAAACAATCTTTTTCCTTTCCCGGGACTAAGAAAAGAATAAATTATTTTTTTCTATTTTTTAGGCCAGTTTATTTTCAAATTCAGTTGTCATTATTTAATGAACTTAGAGTCATGAGAAAAGAAAGAGAAAAGCTACTGACCTGACCCATGTCTGCATACAAGAAGCTTACTGAAAACTTGCAGGAGGTATATGTAACTTGCAGTTCCAGTTTACAACTATCCTTTTCTTGTTTGGAAGAATTTATTTCTGCAAACTTTTAACATGAGAATACTGTGGGGCCCAGGCATTATATGGATTCTGTTGATTCAATTAATAAAAAATGTCTCAACAAGTTATATGCAGTTAGAAATTTAATATGTGGTTATGGAAATAATATTAGAAAACATGTAGATCACCATTTCCTTGGTGCCTTACTACTGAGAACAGCTATTTCATTAACAACAAATCCCCAATCTTATGCTGACATAAGATATATATTGATTCTGTAATGTGATCACAAATTATATGACTCGTAGGATAGAAATATTGCAACAACTTGAACATCTTTGATAGAGGGCCTGAATACAGAAACTAATAACATATATCTTCTAAATTAATAATGTCAATTATTTTATGCCTTCATGAAGAAGATATAAAATAACAAATATGCTGGCAATAAACTCATTTGACCATACAACTTGAAACATCAAAGTCTTCCAATTATTTATATAAAAATATGTGCAGTCCATATCATTTCAAATGTATTTATTCATTTGCCAGTTAATAATTACATGTATAATATGAACATTTACAAGAGATGTATCTATGTATAGTTTTTAAAATGAATTGTAAGATCTGAATATTACTCACATAGATCTAGCAAGTGAAGGCTATTTTTTAAAAAAATATAAAATATTATAAAAGAGAATATATTCAGAAGCCATTTTACATTCTGGCATTATTTTATTTTATTTTATATCTGTGTAACACTACTGTAAATCAGATGGATGCACCATTTTATAACCAGATAAAATCAAAATACAGCTTAAAGTTAAAATAAATCCATAATCAATAAAAAATGAATGCCACAGTAACCATAGGTGTCAGCTACAGTGTATTTTTTTTCTTACCACTTTCCCACAAGTGCAGGGTCCACTTTTTTCAGAGCAACCAAATGACCTAAACAGTTGCTACAGAATTGACCAACCTGCTTCTTGTCTGAGTCTGACATTGTTGGCTGAGATAGAGTGACAGGTCCAAAGTCACCCAGTTGGCTTTCAGGCCTAAAGTGGAACTAGAACTCACAGTTTCCTGATTTCTGGCCTAGTGACTTAATCACAAGACTAAAGTGATTCTCTGTTAGCCCTAATATATATAGTCACAATAATTATACCACAATGATTGTTTGGATACATTCCACAGATTTTTATGTCACTCCGCAATGATGCCAAAGTTGATATCAACTGATCCTCTGGCAAAATGTGCCCACCAATGTGGGGGCCATCATAGAAAAACATATCTGATTCTCCATCCTCTCGTACCAAATATATAACAAACTCTTAACATCTTCACTCAGGACAAATGTACAAGAGTGGTTAGAGAGTGTGACCCCGATAATACCTTAGAGCTGATCCATGTAGAGCTTTATAGTTCAACTTTGCTTTGAATTGTACCAGAAAATATATTGAAGGAAAAGGCAGCATTTGCCATATTGGTACTATACTTTCAAATTAATATCACTAGCCAATATATGGGCTGCATTTTGAATGAACTTGAATTTTCAAGCAGTTTTTCTTAAGATAACCAAATTTAAAGCATATTATAGTAATTTAACGAGTGTAAATTCATTGACACAACCTTTTATCAGTGAATTGATCAGGATCATTATCCTGTCAAGGCTTTCGGGTCATATATCTGCTCCTTCAAGGCATAGCCCTACTCAGAGTTATGATCAGAAGAGACAGAGAGCCAGATATACAAACAAATTGCAACCCCAAAACAACCCATTAAAAACCATTGGTTAGTAACTGAAGGATTACAAAAAACATGATTAACAGTGGATCATAGGCAAAAGTTTGAAGCAAGCTGGGAACCAGGTGCTATGGGACAAACTATGGGATGAGTCAAGAGAAAACGTCAAATTAGAAAGCATAATGAAAGAACAAACCAGAAGGTAACATTTAAGAGCAAGTTACATGTAATGAGAAACAAAGCATTTGTAATAAGAATATCAAGGAGAAAAATACTTCTGAGATTATATAAAAGAATATAAAAATACAGCATACTAGTTCAGCATTTTATTTTCAAAATGTTATTTGGAAGGCTAGGGATGACTTAAATTATGATACATTTAAATTCTCATCTCAAATATCTCTTTATATTTAAAGAAAATAAATTAGCTGTTTGGACATAAACTGTATCTTCTACCCTCTTAATAATTTTAAGACATAGTTTAAAGGTAGAATTGCCCCTGTCTATTTTTTTATTAAGTTGACATTGCTTCCTTTCTTTATATAAATGAGACTTCAGAAACAAATGAATCAAACTCATAAAATAATACTACCCAGTGTCACTCTGAATTAGGAGAGATATATCAGGGAAATATTTTGTGCTATTGATTAAATTTATAACAGCTGCTTCTTAAGTATTAATTTGAGCTACTGGCAAGATAATACAAGATAATTCAGAAGAAGGTGGCTAAGGAAGATACAAAGAGGTTAAAGATAAAGAATCAAAGCAAATGATAACAATATTGTTTTTTAATATAGCATATGATCTCAAGCTAATTAGATTTATCAGCTCAACCATTTTGACAACTGACAAGCAATTGGTACTAAATAAGATTTCTATCTTATCTCTTTTTTCATGGGAATAAGTAGGCTACAAAGATTACACCAAAGAAGAAGTTCAGGTTTTTCCTTTTGTTTTTTAGCATGTGCTGTCCCTGTTTATTTATTTCACATTTGGTGATTTTTATGACACAATTTCATTGAAGACAAATTTGATTATCCTTTTTAATGAGAACCAACTCAAACTTCACTGTCATATATTTTCCTAGTTCCTGAAATGAGTTTAGTTTTGTCAATATAAACTCTTTGGGGAGGAATTTGTGTGCTGTTTAGAAGCAGTTAAATCTGAAATAAAATATTCTTCAGAATGTACATTCCACAAGAGTTTAAGAACATATTAGTTAAAATTATAACATTTTTGTCCTAACTTTTTAAAAATTTGGTCAAGTTGATAAACATACCTAATACGCTTGCTTCCTATTTTTCCCCACAACAACACTGAAAGATGGGTTGGGCTGAAAGAGTATGACTGACCCAAAGTCACCCAGTCTGTTTTCATTTCTAAGAGAGGCCAAGAAATCACAGTATTTTGGTTTCTAGGCCAGATCTTTGGATTCTCTCTTAATAATTAAATGTAATAAATGCACTTCCTATGGGAAATATTCAGACTGATCATACAAAAAAGTTTAGAAGACAAGATGATAAACAGAGTAGGTAGTATAGATACGAAAGTATGTTGTATTTTTAGTTTGAATTGAAAACAATAAGGAAAAGAATATTAGGTCAACTAATATTAGGACTGTATTATACAGTCTGTATAATACAGACTGTTAGGACTGTATTATACATTGATACATTAAAAGCACTGCTATGTGCACAATATAATTGAGGATTTTGAAATTAGAGTCAGTTCAGGAAATACAAACAAATTCTAAATGATCTGCAAAGAGCAATTCCTGGATAAGGCCTTTCTGTATATTACAAGAACAGCAGAACTGTGTATTTGCAACTTAGTTTGTTCAAATGAAAAAATAGATTAACATGATTTAGAATTTAGCTTAATTTAGTAATTTATGTTTCATTTTTTATGTGAAAGTGACTTGCACTTAATACTTCACAGCTTTAGAAGAAAGAAGCTTTGGTATAATTTTGTAATAAATTTTTCTAAAGCAGGTGATGATTTTTCTGGTGAAATTCTAGTAGAGAAGATATCTAGATGTAGATTATGTATACTTCTTATTGTACTATTATCCATCTCAAAGGTAACTGGAAGAAGAAGAAGAAGAAGAAGAAGGAGGAGGAGGAGGAGGAGGAGGAGGAGGAGGAGGAGGAGGAGAAGAAGAAGAAGAAGAAGAAGAAGAAGAAGAAGAAGAAGAAGAAGAAGAAGAAGAAGAAGAAGAAGAAGAAGAAGAAGAAGAAGAAGAAAAATTCTTCCTCAAAAAAAGTCAAATTGCCTTTTTAAAAAAAACACATTTGTGACAACTATGACCTGAATGACTGAGAATCTTCATAGATATTTACTATTATCCATATTCATCAATTGCTAAATGTCAAGCTGGAAGAAAGAGTTGAGTGGCACAGTATAATGGTCCATTCTAGATCCTGTGTTGTTTAACATGTTTGTGTATTTCATGGATGGACTATAAAATACAGTCTCAAGGTCAAGATATACCACTATTCATCTCAATCCTGTGTATGTGATAAACTATTATATCTTGTTCTAAGTATTGCCATTTTGGAAGGACATTGACAAATTGGAATGTGTCTAAATGAGATCAATCAACATGATAAAGTCTTGGGGAAAGAAGAAGTATGAGGAATTTGAATTTGGGAATGCAGGTTGGCAAAGAGTGTGGAGAGATATGATAGCTCTTCAAGTATGGAAAAGCCTGTCATAGACAAAATGGGGCAGTATTATTCCAAAAAAACAAGATAGAAAACAATGGTTCTCTTTTTTTTAAACAGAGGGAAGATGGTCACTTATTGGAGATGCTGTAGTAGTTTTATTTAACATTTGGCTACAAGATGTGCTACAAGATTATTTTCAAGGTCCTTTTCTAATCTTAAATTATAAAATTGTAATTAAAGGCCATCAAAATATTTGTTTTTGTTCTTTTCTTCAGCAGCTTTTCCAGATGCGTATTAGAAAATTAATTATATTTTGTTTGTTCCAATAAAATACAGTTAATTTAAAATCATAAAGTAGCATGAGTGCATGAGTTTTTTGATTTGTTTTATTTTTAATGTCAGGCATCTAGTAGAATCTGGACTTTGCAAAGCACTTTTAATGACTAGGACTATTATGTTTATTATAGTCTCAAAATGCCTGAAGTTTAAATGTAGTCAACTACTTTAATTATTCAGAAAGAATAGCAACTTCTTTTATATTTCAGTCACTATTCCTTTAATTCACATATGCGTAAATGTAGGGTACTACTTTTTTTAAAAAAAATCATCTAATTACGCCATTAGCTCATACGTTCTTCCTAACTTTCTTGTTTCCCCCTAGTTCATATTTTGTGTGCTATGTGTTTTCCTTTGTTAGTGGTGTTTTTTGTTTTTGCTATTTCTACTTAATTAATGAACACCCAACTAAGCACTGAAGTAGGATATGCTTTGATTTTTGTTCCTGTTCTCTCTTAGGCATAACAATGCCCAGCAGGCTACAGTCAATTCAACAGGAGACCTTATCCATCAATGTTCAAGAATCTTGGGCATTGACTGATGAGAAGATAAATCATGGTAGAGTTGTCCTTTCAAAGAGCCCTGAATGACACTGACAGTACTCTGCATAAAAATTAGTTTTATATGGGCTTTTACAATACGTCACTTGTAGAGAGATTGTCTCAACTATAAAGATTAACCCTTGTTGCTTTTTTCAAAGAAGATGATCATTTTATAACATGGTGCTTCTAATGGGATGTTTAATAGTGGTAAAATTTAAATTCCAAAAGACTTGCAACTTTGGTTATTTTCATGGTTGATTAGATGTCAATTTTAATTATTTTACAATGGAGAGACACTGTTGAAATAGCTAAAATACATATCAATATGCTTTAGAAGGCCATGATATATATCAGCCCAATATTCATCACACAACTTAACCCTTTTTGTTTAATAAAAGTATTTTCAGACTGTTTTATTGGACATAAATTTATACACATTAAGTTATTCTATATAGAAAGAAAGTTCCTCCACTTAATCCAGACATTTATTGATCCTGGTAGAAACTAAGGTAGAATTTTGTAAATGTCCAGTGAAACTAATAAGTATGAGATTGTGCAAGATTATTTCACTAGCAAAGCAGTTTATAACTATAGATACATTAAGTTAAACTGTCATTTAAATTGTGAAAGAGAACAGAGAAAAATTCACCTGAAATGCAAGGTGATTGAGTAATAATGAGGACTTCATAAATCAATATCTTAAAGTAATATATCAATGAAAATTATATTTCTGCATGTTTTAATATTTCAAGTTTTATACAAGCATTTTATATTTAATATATTATACAAATGTAATATATAACACTATATTTCTTAATATAATTGAATAAAGTAATTGTATTAAATGTTCCATTTTATATTTATATTTTAATATTTCCCCATTCTGCCCTTTCTAAATCCATAGTATGGATTTGAACTGCATTGGATCTGCTTAATTTCGTATTTTTACTAGGTTTTGCTCATAAATTTTGTTAAAATAGTTTATCATGGTAAAGTTATACCTATCAACTCAGCTTGTAATCCCATTTAGTTCAGTGTTGTTTATCCAAAGATACATCTGTTTAGAATTTCAACCTATAATAAGCTGATAACTAAGAAAGGAGATCAAAGATAAACATATCAATCCCCAATGCAATCTTTAATAGCTATATTTTTGCTTCTAGATAGTTCTCTATTGATTTTAGCTAATGAAGTTTAGTACGACAGTTGCAACCCCTTTCATTATGAAAAGGCAAAGGTAGGTACTTTCAGCCAGGAAACAATTGATAAAACACACTAAATATAATTGGGGAGACCATGAAGAAAAAGAGAAAACTTAATTGTAAAATCAATGAAAATTAATTGAATACAAAGCAATATGCTTTCAAATATTTCTGCACTATTTGTTCAACACAAAAGCAATTCTTCAGATATTAATTGGTAGCAGCCACTATGGCAGGTAGCAAAATGAGTTGCTCTGTTTCATGCTTTAAGTACAATGGAAATTATGCTAAATATGTTTGTGTGTGTTCACATAATATTTATATGTCTATTCTTATTCTTACATTGTGAAGTACTATATTCCTAATAAGTAATATTTTTAAGCACAGAACTATTTATTAATCTTTTACATAAATAAGCATCCTTTAAATGAATGCCCTCAAAGTCTACAATTTAGAAGATACTCATACATATACATTTAAACAGAAGTTTTCAGAAATTAGATATGTTCTTCCTTCCTTCCTTCCTTCCTTCCTTCCTTCCTTCCTTCCTTCCTTCCTTCCTTCCTTCCTTCCTTCCTTCCTTCCTTCTTGTCCTCTGTCTTCTTTTTTGTAATTTAGGATAGATAGTAAGCCATGAAGTTTAAATCACATCTCCTTTAATAGCTATATATAGCAAGCAATTTGGCTGATTCAAAAAGGTAAGTTGATCAAAAGCAGTTTGTACATAAATGAAACAAAACAGAAAATCCTAAATCTGCAAAATAAGTTGGGAAGAGATAGGTTCAATTAGTACATGGCAAATTATTTCTGAATTAAAAATTACAGGGACATTTCTATGGAGTCATCATGAAGTATAAGGAAAAATAAAAAGGAACACTAAATTTTGAGTTATTATCCAAATTAGGTACTTTTGTAAGAACAACAAGCATCCATAATACATAAATAAATGTAAACAAAGGGATAAATGAATTGAATTGTATTTAAGTTCTTTTTTCATTTTTGTTGACAATGACACTGGAATTTTACTAGTTTTGTAAAGAAGAAATGGAAATTATTTTGCCAAAAAAAACCTTTAAAAAAAAGTTTTCAGCCTTAGATGAGGACTAATGGCCAGGGAAGGGCACGTGTGGAATGAATAAAGTTGAAAATGTTGAAGTATTTTTAATAGTTTGGATTTTTCTTTTGCTTTCAAAGAATTGGGTTATGCTTCCATCATTGAATTTTTGGGGGATAATATTTTATTAATTTTCTAATTTTACATTTAAGTATTTAAAAAGCAACGTTGTGGCTGAGTTAATCGATAATTCAATAACATACAAAAATCTTTAGTATAAATCTCAAGTTACCACATCAAATTTCCTCTCTTTTTCCTTTAAAATCTACAGTCTCATATTTAAGCTAATACAGTTCTTATTATAGCAACTAAGTAAAAACATGTTTATTACATTTATCAATAAATTTTTAGCTTATACATATCTTAATTACTTTTACATTCAGTCTTTATAGACAATCAGTATCCTATTTATTTGTTTTCACCAATTTTTAATTTCCCACCAATATTCAAATTTAACTTTTAATATTTATACTTCCAAGTTTAAGTGACCAAAATTTTCTTTATCTCAATTCATAACAAAATCTAGTATTCAAAATACATATCTTGTCTATTTGAGTATATTCTATTTTAATTAGTAATATAAAATCCTCTCTAATAAATCAAAACCCCAATTTTCTTCAGCCTTATTCTGGCTTTCTTCCTTATATATATTATTTGAAATAAAAGAGACTAGCCAGTTGCCATTTTTTTGGAAGAGCTAGTGAATGTCTCTCTATTATTCCAGATCCCCATAGTTGTTCTGATATGTTTTTCTACTTTTTGATCTGTTCTTCTTCTTGCTCCTCAAGTTTCTTCTGGTTTATATAGAAAGTCTTTTCCATTTTCAGTGTTGTCAGTCCCTTTTCTGGATTTTCCACTGACTGTATCAGAGTATTTAATTGTTCCACTTCTTCTGTTATCTTCTGCGTAGTTGATTCTTTAATTGTAGTCAGAATTTGCGTTCGTATATCTAGGCTGACATCTTTTTCTTTTCTGTAGCATCTTATTTCATCACAAGCTGAAAGAATGGTTTTGTGTATTGCTTTCAACATAAAAAGAATCTGTTCCTGGTCTTCTTCCATATTCTCTTAATGGTGTGTTAAATTGAGAGCTTTAAAGTCAGAGAATGAAAATAGTTTTATAACTGAGTATAGAACACAGCTGAGCTTCTCATAGCTGATATTTGTCAAGGTTGAAAAAGTCTTATCTGTAGGCTGAGCTTCAAGCCAAGTCTCCTTTAGGCAATTACAAGTTATAATATCAGACTTGGCCACAAGATGTCACCAATGCCAGTTAAGGTTTTTTAAGTCCAAAATTTTTATAATCCTTTTTCCAATTTTATTTCTTTTTTGTAAATAAAAACCAAAGTCTTCAGTAAAGATAAGAAATTTGGTCCCCAAATTTTAGAAGCATATAAATCCAGTTAGATTAAGGTTATTCTTTCAATTTTTTTAACTCCCCTGGATAGTCAGTTGCCGCTATTCTTAGAGGGTGGGATAGAAATTCCCTTCCGACTCTTCTCACAGGGGGGAAGCTACTTTGGGCAGCTTTTACAGGAAAAGAAAATACTTAGAATTGAAGAGAGGTTCAGATCTCACCCAGTCTCATCCGCGCTGCTTTAGAAGCGCCTGGTGGTAAGTTTGACTTCGGCTGTCTGCAGCCTAGTGACGAGCCATATTGCTATGGCCAGTCTTTCCTCTGCCGGTTTGGAAGGCTGCCCCGGATCCAGTGGAAGGGCTGTCGCCCTTCAGCAATCAAGCGGGGTCCCTTCTTTGCTTGCGCCCCTACAGGGTGACTCTCAACCCTTTCCAGGGTTCCCCAGTGGAACGAAACCAAATGCGGAAGATGGAGCTCGCCTTTCAGTGTCCATGGCAGCTGCAATGGCAAACTGGAAATCCATCATTGAAAATTTCTAACTGCCAGGCTAAGCCCAAGAACAATATAAAGCAATTCAATCAGAGTTCAGTTCTTTATTTGCTTACTCACAACAAGCAGAATCTTGCCAGACTAAACATTCACTATTTTCACTCTAGATTCTAGGGTGTGGCTATCCATATCCACTTCCTTTGTCTCCTATCCATCTCCAAAAACTGTGTGGCCTCTTGTTTTCTCCACCCACTTTTCTGAAATATTTTCTTTCCAACCTGGGAAACTGTCACTTCACTGTAGTCCATTACACTACTTGCCATGCCATGGGCACCATGTTTTACAATAACTGATTAAATAGCACAGAAATCCGGCCATTTTTCTTACTTCTTCTTACCATTTTTAAAAAATATTTCTATGGCCATCTCTCATTTTGTTATTTCAGATTTGTCTGACCTATTGCCAAGCTTGTTTAGTCCTTTGCTAAGTCAGAAATTGAGGATGATGCTCAAGTGAAATTTGAGGAGAACTATCTTCAAATAACAGATGAATATTTGTTCTAAAACATCTTACCGCAAAGTGCAATATACTGTATATATTTAGAAACAAAAGACAATCTGTATTAATAATTTCTAAATCCATGCAAATACTTATTAAAAAAATCTTTTCCCTTAGTGCCAATGGCTGAGTACTAGTATTTATTTCTGCTATCCAGCAAGCAGATTACTATCTCTAAGTTTGTCTTTGAATGATTAAAGAGATGTTAAATTCTCCTTCCATCCTATTAATCTTTAAAAGGAAATAGACATGTCAGAAAATTGCAATGAAGAACTTTGGTCATTAGAATTTGTAGTCTCAATGATAAGAATGCATTGCTGAATAGGGAGGAGCTCCAAGCTCTTGCAGTTTATTTTTCTAACTGAAATCTGGTATTAGAATTATAATCCTAGTCAATTAGATCTCTTCAGAAATTTACCCCAAGGCCAAAATTCATATTTTAAAACAGAAGACTTTTTAACTGAATGTAAAAATTAAACCAGAGATTTTTCTTTTAGGTTTTAATGGACAAAAAGCTTGAAAAAAAATCTGGAGAATTGCTGTTATATATGTTGACAGCAGCAAGAATTCAAAAAAGGAAAAATACTTTAATTCCCACAATGGATGAATGGCTGGAAAAACTGATGGAATCAGCAAAGATGGCTAAATCAACTGCTTTAATCATACAAAGGAATACATCCAACTTTGTTTCTGTGTAGAAACCACTTCTGAATTATGTGCTTGAGATGGAAAAAAATGAAATGTTGAGTTTTGGTTTTGCTAATTAGATAAGTTTGTTGTCACAGAAATGGCTCATACGTAGTTAAGTATGTAAAAGTAAAAGGTTGAGGTTATAATGTCATTATTTTAATTTACTGCATCAAAAAGAGTTGGAAGCTAATGCTTTTCCTTTTTTTATCCTTTCTTTCTCCTTTTTTCTCCCTGTCTTTCTTCTTTCTCCCCCTTTTCATTTTCAAGTATATTTTATACTTTGATATGTTTAATAAAATTATTTAAAAAATTACCTCAAGGCCTTTTTTGGTATTTACCAGAGTAGAACATTTAGACTAAAATCATAAGCTAACAATACCAACAGACTTATAGAAAATTTCTAGAAATTTCTAGGGTTGTGCAAAGCCTGTAAGGGTTGATTTAATTTGTGAAAGCTTTATTGAGTCATACTGTGAAGCAGATCTGTGAACTACAGAGACCTGCTTCAAAGAAACAAATTAAATTGTTGTAAATTTTTTAATTCTATGAATGCTATTTTTTTTTTCGGTGCCAGCCTCTTTCTCTTTAGCTTGCCTTTCTTTGTATCCCATTGGCCTGCTCCTGGTGCCTCTGCTAATTAACTATCAAGATGTATTTCCAGCTAGTCACAACCTGATACCATTAAGTCCTGCTGGTGATGTCAAAGCCCATTCAGGAGAGATCTAGCTTACCAACTGGTAATGCCAAACTCCTGGCACTTTAGAAAAAAAGACAAGAAAGACAAGGAAAAAAAAAACCATGTCATCCCATAAGGACAAACACAAATGTCTTTGGTTTAGTGTCATGACAAACCTGTCAGTCCAGAAAAATAAAAGGAAAGTAAGAGTTCCATTTGAAAAAAGATTTTCAAAAGTTTTAAAATCATAATTTCATTTTTAGAATGATATAGCAGAATTGCTACATTGATTTTAGCACAAGTCAGGCTCTTTATTTGTCAGATTGTGGTGTTACCATCTTCCCATGTCTGTTGTAAAAGTGTACAGATGCAATCTTTCAAATCTGATTGCAATATTACCAGCTAAACACTAAAAACTCTCTAAAAATTCCAGTATTTTCTGCTATATTTGTCTATTCTGTGCCAAAACTAGAGAGAAGGGAGCTTTCCTTAGCCTAAGGCTGAATCTTTCTTAACTGATTCATGAAGCAGCTTGAATTATATCAGCTTGCCTTCAAAGCACAAATTGAAATAAATTCATGTGTTCAAATCTCAGATTTGAAGCAATCAGGAGTAATAATGCAGACTATCAATATTTTAAGAATTTTGTTGATATCTTTATTCTTACCATGTTTAAAGTTTTAAGGTAATTTTTCTGGAAAATAACAGATTCTTCTACCTTGTGAAATCCCTTAATGCTTTCCATCTGTCATAAAAGTATAAACCCAGCAGGTGAAACATTACTTCTTGATTTACAGACTGCAAGTTCATACAGTCAGGTATTCTCAGAAGAATTTTCAGAGTAATGCTAATCAACAAATGCATAGTATAATTTAAGACTAGAATCTATTGCCAGTTACAATATTTTTTTCTGTTGTTCCTTTTTGATCTGTTCATAAAAATTTGATTTTCTTCCTTTTCCTTTGCCTCTTCCATTTGTATTGCCTACTTGGAATATTCTTAGCTAAAATGGATGCATAACTAGGATTATATCTCAGTCTTTAAAAAGGGTTTTATAACAAATGATGAAAAAAATCTAATTTTGTTCTATCTCTAAATCAGCATTCATATTGCAAAGAGGCATTACCATTCCTCTCAGAAAAATAAATTTGCTTAACTTTGATATTTAGCAATTGGTATTACTGTATATTGGTCAGCATATTTTAGTGCTATACAATTGAAGTATACAGTGCATAGTGAATCTTACTGAAACTTAATATTAGACAGTATCAAATATCTTTCTATGTCCACATGTAGGTTCAATGCAATAAAAATCTATGTGGAGTGTCATATATATGATGGACTTCATCTGCCATGTAATTTCTAGCCATATTGGCAAAAGCTGATACATAGGAATAGAAACAACTTTTCTTGAGTTTCCTATTCTGGATCTTGTAACAAATAAGTAAACAGGTATTAGAGTATAAATTAAAATTATCAAGTAAATAAAAGGGATGGTTTGAGTGTGAGAAAATGGATGATGTATTATTTCTGTTTGCTATTAGAAAAAAATGGAAATATATGTGAGAAAAATATCATCCATTTTTGTCCTAGTCAAGCCATCCTTTTCACTCACTTGATAGAAAGTAAGAACATAGCTAAGGAACAAAAGATTATATTCAGATTTGGAAGTAATTATTAAAATAGTGACCAATGTATTAGTAGATCGGTTAAACTGTGTTAAAATTTGGCATGGTTGTATTTTTGTGATTAGTTTTATAAGGCTACAATAAACATGGCCAGTAATAGCTGTTTCTCATCTCATATCAGTCCAAGTGTCACACTTGGTCTAGGAGTAGCTTGTTAGCAGTAATTAGCAGCAATACGTTCTATGATTTGCCAAAGTAGTTTTCATTACTAAGTACCACCAAAACTGCCTCAAGGCTTTAATTCCCCCACCCCCTTTTTTCTCCTTCCTCTTGCCTGGCTTTGCTTCCTTTTTAACTTCGTGCATTTTCCCATGATACTGCTCTCTGTGGTGCAGGGCAGGGCAAAGACAAGGCACTCGGTATCAATGTGATCTTGAGAGATGGGGTCAGGCCTTGCGAAAGCCTTTCACAAACACAGGCTGAACTCTATTAGAGATGCAAATCCACTTTCTAAGTGAGGATTGTTGAGATAATATAATGGAGCCCAAAGAATTCCACAGCAGCTGCTTTTCAGCATAGGTCTTTTGTCTGGATCTTAGCAAATTTCTGCAGCCTGTTTAAACTGCAGCTATTGTCTCCGTGGCTTCACCGATTTCTCTCCCTGCCACTGGCTTACAATAGCTTGATATGGACATCTTTGTTACCTCCTTTGTACTGTATATCAGAGTAATGTTTCAGCAGATTGAGGCCTAGCAGGAAGAATTAAACCTGTACTACATAGTGCATGATGAATTGTGGGATTTACATATCATTTTAAGGAGGTATTATCTGAAGGTTGTTTCTGAATGGTGTTGTGTCTCCAAGGATATGATCTGAGGGTGGAGTGACAGAAAAGGAAGTGATTTAGATGCTCACTGACAGCTTAATACACATGGTACAGGCAAATAGTAGAAATTCACATGTCACCTCCTTCTGGACTTTTGCTTAGAAATGTAAGAACAGCACTTTGAGATTTGCATCCTATAACTTAGGAAGAAAGATAATACTGGAGTAATTTATGGACAAGACAGGTTGATGGAGAGCAAAGGGCATTAGGGCTTAGCACCCTGTGCTTTTGATCCCATGTATTTGGATTAAAACAGAAAGTACTGGTTGAATCAGGTCTTGACATTACATAGGCAAGTATTTCCAGGTCCTGACGTGGTGTGCAATACTTTCTTGAGAAAAAACTGTGTACTTTAAGGAGCTATATCACCAGGTACAGGTATGTCTTATCAGGAGTAATCTAGCAATGCTAGAGGCAGTGGTGGGATTCAGCCAGTTCAAACCAGTTCAGTAGAACCGGTAGCTAATTTTTTGTTGCCTAGCCCACAATGGAAGCAGCATCTACACAAAGAACCAATTGTTCACATGTTTAAATCCCACACTGGCTAGAGGGTGGTTTGCTCATTTTTACACACATATTTTGAATGCTAAAGCAGATCATAATCTCAATATTTAAGGAGAGAGATCAAGGAAAATAGAGAATATTTTTCCTTATATATTTACAAGAAGATTGGCCTATAAGCAAAGGATTCTACTAAAAGGATTTTGTAATTGCCGGAATTAATGTTCATATTCATACATGAAGCATTAAACCTCTTTGTGGTAGATAATAACCTGTCAGTGAAAGTAACATTATATTAAGACACAAAGAAACTAAAATAAAATTTTAGTAAAATAAGAATTTAAGACTAAATGCCAATCTACAATCTGTGCTTTTATATGTCATCCCAAAGATAATTGATAATCTGTAGCTAGCTAACCAGCTTCCACAAGACTTCTTCTGACTTTTAGAACAATATATGCAGAAAAAGCTAGAGTGCTTTCTGCTTCGTAGCTACTAACTTTTGATGAATATTTATTGTATTTCAGAGCTATGTCCTAAGAACTAATGGCTTCTAATAATTGGTTAGTTGCTTGAATGGGGACTAGAAAAAGAAACAATGGCAAAGAAACTGAAAAACAAAATAAATGTTGCTTGCAAGATGGACATTTGGGGGCTCAAAATGAATGCTATATATTTTGGTAGCGAAACTTACACTTTTCTGAAAAACTAACCTGGCTGACTTGTTACTTTCCTGAATTACTCTACCTTATATTTCCAAACAGAAGGATATGCCATGTGTCTGTAGATTGCCCCATCAAGAAGAAACATGTACTATAAGGGTTCCATCGGAACTGAGATAAATATTATATTTCTGAATCTAAATTCCTAAGATGCTTTTACATGATCAGGTTTTTTTATATTATGGATGGGAGGAAAATACACTGATGTGTGGATGAGCCCTGAATTTCAGCTTCTATTGCAAGATTATTATACTAATCTAAGAGAACATCCCATTGATACTTGGCTCTTGTTTGAACTGACAGAATATTGCATGATAAACCTGAAAGCAATTCACTGTTTCATTAGTAATAGAATATGAACTGAAGGAAACATACTGAAGAGAAAATTAAACCCTTCTCTGGATGAACAGTTGTACTTGATATTGCAGAATTATAAAATAATTCTTTAACTATATCTTCACTCCTGAATGAAAAGAGAAAGGATTATACAGAGAAACATTCATCATAGAGAATATGCATAGGCGTGTCAAGGTTCCATTTGACTTTTTTTGGTTTCCCAGCTTCCCAGTTATATGCAATTCTGAATCCTTAATTAGGATTTGAGCAGCAATGTGATTTTCTGCCTGAACATCTTTTAAAAATTAATATAGGAGGATTATTTTAAAGAGGTCTACTCTATAAAGTCAGTACATAGATTTAGTTCATTATTCTCAAACGAGGATTTAATACAGGCAGTTTATCTCATTCTGTTCTACAAACTGAAACAAAAGAGAAATCACACATTTGTACTTCAAAGGAATTTCTTTTGCCATTCACAAAGCTAGCTAAATTTGTTTAATCTGAGGAAAACTTTACAGCTCTGACCAAAAGCCCTACTGGATTTGAACATTATGGAAATTAAATTTAAATGGACTGTTAAAATTATTATTATAAGAGCTATTTTTGTGTAGTGGTTAAGGTATCAGGCTGGGAACCAAGACACCAGGACTTCTAGCACCGCCTTAAGCACAAAGCACAAAGATTAACTTGGTCAATCTCTTTTGGCCCTGGAAAGCAGGAATGGCAAACTACTTCAAAATCAAGTCAAGAAAACATCCAGTATTTCCTTGATCCTCTCTTCTTCCAATAATAATAATTTTCCCCACTATGCAAGTATAGTTCTTACTGCTATTAATATCTATAAATTAAATATAAACATCTTCATCACATGTTTCTAATGTTATACATAATGTCAATAATATCAGTTTATATCTTCTCTAGCCAAAACCTATCTCAAATGTATTTGCAATTAGTGTTCCATTATTCAATATGTGTCCTGTTTTTTCTCTTTTTTTCAATTTTAATTTCCCATCAATATTCAAAATAACTTTATCAATTATCAGTTTTCTCATAATTAATTACATTTGGGTAACTAAAAGCTTCCCTTATACCAACTCTCTTAGTATTTTCATATTTCCCATCTTATATAAAATTATATTAATCTAATTACAAATCACAACCTTGTATTTTTTAATGGTCCTTTTATTTTTAACAATTGTCTCTTTTTAAAATCATATTCAAACATCCATTAGATGGTATAATACCTCATCTAATTAGTCAGGATCTCTATTTTCTTCAGTCTTACTCTAGCTTTCTTCTTTTGCCAAATGACTTTGCAAGTCAGTACATTTAAGTCACCAAGTATTTCTTCCTCTGTTTCTGTATATATTATTTGGAATAAAAAAGACAATTTAATTAAAGTGTTTTTGTAAAAACACTTAATCCATTTATATTCATTAAACAACCTCCATTTTTTTCTCCTTCAGTTTCTTTTTTAATTTTTTGTTCCCCAGTTTTCAGCATTTTTCCTAACAGCTGTGTCATCCATTCTATCAATTCTTCTTCCTTGTCCTCAAATATGATCTGAAGTCTTGAAAAATAAAATGTCTTTCTCATTTCCGGTGTTATATCTCGGTCTTCCAAATATTTATTTATCTGTTTCTGTCTGTTGGTTTCTTCTTTTGAATCCTTTATCTTTATATCAGTTTCCTCTATTTTTTCCTCCAGTTTCTCAGGTTCTAGTTCATTCTTTATGGTCATTTTATGAATTTTTTTGCTTGTAAATTTAAGTTGGAGAGTTGCTCATTTATGTTATTTAAATTATTTTTAGTTTTCTTATAATTTAAAATAATTGTTTCTTGAATTGATTTCAAAATGGAAAGAATTTCTTTCTGGAGTCCATTTACATTCTCTTGTTGATTATCCATGTTTCTTCCAAAGAGAAATAGTCCAGAAGCAACTTTCCCACTGTTTCTTAATATTTCTTGATAATTTTTGAAACTAAAAGTCAGTCAATATTTGTAATCCAGGCCAGTCAATTTAGAATGGTTTATTGTCTCCTTTATACAGATAAAACAGCCCAAGGATTTTTTTTTTCATTTTCCTAGCTGCAGTCTGCAAACATTAAAGTTTCCAGGAACAACAAAGAGCCTTATCTATATCCGGGCTTCATGCCAAATTTTCTTTAAGCATAATAAATTGTAATGCCAAGGTTCACCACTAGATGTTGTTAACATCCATCTTCCAGTTTTTAAATCCAAATCTATTTCACCAACTTTCCAAATATCTTTTTGAATATAAATTCTTAGAAATACTTTTAGTCCCCAAATTTGTCCAAGCTATGTCTCTATATTGAATCCAAATTAATCTTGTAGTTTTCTCTAATTTCCTCCCAAAGAAAGTTATTTGCCACTTATTTTTTTCTGAGAGAACAGGGTGGAAATTCCTCTTCTCTCTATCATCTGGGGGATTCTTTGCTTTGGGAGTTCTTTTTTTTTTTCCAGGAAAAGGTTTTAAAGTTATAAAGAGGGGATCATTCTCACTCAGTTTCATCAGTGTTGTTCAGAAGTTGCTAGTTAGTGCTTACCTTGGGCTGTCGGTGGCTTCTGGCTAGCCACATAAATGTAGCCAGTCTTTCTTCCGCTGGTTTGAAGGTCTTCCTTGGATCAAACAGAAAGGCTTCTGCCTATCCGTGATTGACGGGGGTCCCCTTCTTCTTTGTTGCCTCTCTGAGACCTGTTTTCTTCTCACTCAAAGAAGAATTCATCACTAGGAGAACTTACTTGCACGACATTCCCAAACCAGGTGAGACATAGATCGAAAGAGCAAATGGCCAAGCTTTCAAGAGGACCATTGCATCATGGTTATGTCAGGCATGGAAAAATATGACAGGAGACAGACAATGGGTCACCCTCAAGGACTGTAGGACCATTGTCATTTATTTGTTTAATTTTTATGTTGCTCATCTCCCCAAAAATGACTAGGTATTCTTATAATGGTTCTGAATTTCATCTCCTTGATTTGAGTCCAATGCCCTGTCAGCAGACCTTCAGCAGCCCTAGCAATCTATAAATAAATTAGGATGGAGGATAATACTTATTTTACTTTTCTCAATGACAGTAAGAATTATTGTTATTATTTACACTTCTGATAAAGGAGAATATTTGTTGTTCAGGATCAAAATGAGGGATCCTTGGAGATTTCTGACCTTGATGTTTCTTAACTAGCCCTAATTTCTTTATTAGCACTGATGATGTTACCTAGTTTGGGTAATAAAACAACCAAGCTCAGAGAGCATCAAGGATTCCTTATTTACACTTCATGCAAGACTGGAATGCAATTTGAGCATTTTCTTAGAATCACAGTTCCTGCTCAAATAGTAAGTGGCAGCTGTGGGTCCTTGATGAGGTAGATCTAGTGTGTTGATGGTACCCCTTCTTGAACTGGAATGTCCTTCAGGTACTCAAATATGCTTTAGTCACATCACAGATAGGTTACTATAATGCGGCTGTTCTTTAAGACCACTGAAAAGCTTCAGCTGCTCCAGAATACAGCAATAAAGCAGTGATGGGCATACTTCATTATATTCTGCAAGTTGCATTGGTTATCAGTTGGTTTCCAGTTACAATTCAAGGAGTTGGTTATCATCAATAAATATATTCACATTAAAGTTCTGGTTCTTTATGCCAAACAAGGGTCAGCCTCTGCTGTGTATTTTTTAACCATACATTCTTTTTGGAGACTGTTTCTTTTTGTCTTTATTTTGTTTTTACTTTTTTAATTTGAAGCTATCCAGAATTATTGGAAATCAGATAGTCTACAAATGATAGGAGATAGCTAGTTAGGTGGGTGGGTGAGGGAAGGAGGAAGGAAGGAAGGAAGGAAGGAAGGAAGGAAGGAAGGAAGGAAGGAAGGAAGGAAGGAAGGAAGGAAGGAAGGAAGGAAGGATAACTAAGTAATAAAATAAATGGGATTCATTAAAAAAAGAAAGTTCATCTTGTCTAATTCAAATCAAAGGCTTACTAGTGACAGTTGTAATAGAATAATATTTTAATTTCATGGATATATCAGTTAATTGATTAGATAACAAAAACATTATCTTTTGTATTATTCTTGAGATAAAACACTTAATGAGGAAGGAATTGTTAAATTAAAGCACAGAGATATCATAACAAAAACAGTGTAGCAACACATGTACAATTATTTTGATCATTCATTTGATTATGGATCATCTGGCAATGATATTTTACTGTAACTTTTTTCCAGCATCCAAAAGATAATCCTTTAAGATTCGCTAGAGACAAGGCCATGAGAAACAGATAGAATATTAAAGTCACATTTAAGTGCATAAAATGATCTCTAGACAGGTTGTTGTAATAGTTTGAGGACTTAAGTCTAGCTGCGTGTATTTCAGAACATGAGTGCAGTACAATAACACAGCAACAGCAGACCCATCAACAGCAGAAACTGACCAGTACTAGAAGAACAAATGGGTGAAAGAGAAGACACAAAACACTAGTGCAAAGTGGCTGCAGGACCTGAGAACAGACCACAGCAATCTCCCAGAACAGGAACCAGTAGAAGATATGCAACAACAGGTTAAAAACATGAAGAGCTGGACAGCACCCAGCTGAAACCTGATCTACACCTACGGCTAAAGAAGCTAACAGCAGTGAATGAATACCTAACAGCACAGATGAACCAGTTGCTGGCAGCAGGCTCCCACCCAGACTGGCTAACACAAGAAAGGAGAGTGCTGATCATGAAAGATCAGCAGTAGTCAAATACCTGACAACATGGAGAGTCCTATCAGGCATTATAGTCATCACATTATAGGACCATATGGGCCAGAACATGAGCCCAGCTCAGAAAGACATTGGGAACAACACCAATTGCACAGAAGCATCATGCATACTTAAACTTGGAAATTCCAGCAAGAACTGGCAAGCCATAACTGAAATATATATGCAGTATTCTCTTCTCTTCTGTTTTCTCTTATATATATGGAAAAAAAATAAGAAGTATATACTTATTATAGAAGCTGAATGAAATTAATGCATTCCAATGACATTAACTGGAAAATGACTATCCCTCAATAAGTCGCAAAAATAATTGCACATGGCAGTCCATAGGGAGAGAATATAGCTCTCATAACTCCCACAGAGAAGGAATTGAAGATGAGAAATTATAATCTCTGATTGTCAGATGCCTTTCTCTCCCTCACTGTCTATTTATATGTCAAGTTCTGAAACATCTGTCATGCAAAAATATACAAACATACACATCAATGCCAATAAACAACATATATTAGCAAGTTAAATATAAAATAGAATTTATTGGCAACATTTATTTGTATCAAAGCAATGCTGTGTAAATAAGCATAAAATGATACAATAGAGTGTAAGAATGCTATCACACGGAGCCAAATCTGTTTAAATGAGAAACCTTGTTAATAGATCAGATGCTAGCTTTATTATTAATACTTTTGCCAATATATGCATTTTCAATGTATGCATTTTATTATTGATTTAAATATCAGTAATATATATTATGTATATATGTTACTATCACAATATCTATTAGTATTTTAAGATAGTGTTGTAGACATTTTTTTTAGTCCTAGTTAGTCATTCTAAGTGGTTATATCTGGTACTAAAAGAGAGTTCAGATCCTGTTTAAATACAGAATGTGGTTTGTTCTGCAGAAAAAAACCTAATCTTGAGGTTGATTTCCTGTACTATACTGTAGATCCATTATATTAACACTTATGCACCATCCTTAGCTGCCATGAAATTTGTATTTATGATCATATTTCATTATCTAGAAGGCACTGTGTCCAAAGATAAAAATTGTCCTTGATGAGAAACACAATGTAAGGAGCTCATCTTCAAAAGATACTTCCAATGTGGAATTCTCTATGTGAGCTTTAAATAACTCATAACATTAGTATACTAAATTTTATCATGAAAAAGACTCCTGGAATTCTAAGCAAATTAAATCCTATATTTCCTATTAGGTCTCTACAGTACTATGCACATTATGATATAAATTAGGGTAGATGTGTAAGAAAGATTTTTTTTAATTGCCCATGGTATATCAGGGTGAAACTATTGAAGTGTGATCCAAAAATTGCATTTGAAAATAAAACGCACTGTACTCAATGAGACTCATTTCCTTTTATGTATGTTGCAGAATTACATTCAAGGAGTCCAAGATGCTAATTAAGTGATGAACTGTTCTATTTTAAGCATTTACTACAGTGTAGAAATTATATTATTCTGACAAACATTATTATTATAAAATAGCCATTTCTCATTTGGTACCTTTTAGAAGCATGTTCCGATTTTGTTAAATGAAAGCTATTTGTGAAGATCACATGAACAAGTTCAAAATGTCATCTTGTCTTGTACAGCAATATCTGGAAAAACAGACTTGAATTACACAGAAGCATCATACATACTTAAACCTGGAAATTCCAGAGAGAATTAGCAACTATAACAGAAATATATACTGAGAAATACTCTGGCCTCTGCTGCCTGTGAACCTCCTGGGGCGTGAATAAATGAATCTGGGTGGCTGGCTTTTTTTTATTTGCACCTTGACAGATCTGTAGAAATGTTGTTGTGTCCCATCTGTTACTGTTGTATGTGTGTCATGATTATTTTAATGTAAGGATGTTAAAAAAACCCAATATTTTCTAAACAGCACATTTGACTGGCTTTTTGTTTTCTTCATTGGCAGAATCTTTTAACTGAGAATCTGGATTCCTAAAGTAATATCTAGGGAGTGCCAGTCTTTTTATTAGCAGCTGCTGTGCTATCTCTTGGGGTCTATGTCCCACCTGAGGTTTCAAAAATTATTTCAATATTTTTAAGTGATTAAAAAGTCAGCTTGTTGCAAATCAAATGCCTCAAGGACATTTTAGTTTTAATTTCCCAATGCTTCTGAGATCTGGTAATATACTGAAGACTTTCCGATGAACTAAATATGATAGAGGGCTGCTGGCCAATGCTTTGTTAGGAGCTAGTTCCTCATGTATAGAAAACAAAACAAAACAAGTACACTGAACTGAAGATAGGATATATCTTCCTTTAGTGATTATGAGCTTTGTTCTTGATGTGGCCTGCACTAAGGTTAAAAAGCAGAAGAGTAATGTTTAATACATGTTACAACAAAAATGAATTAAACAGTACAACAGAGTTTAGACAGAGTCAGAAAATACAGATCCTAACATGCCATGAGTGGATCAGAGGAAAATAGGTTCTAACCACAGCAGGACAAAAAGCTGTATTCACCAGCTAGTGGAGAACTGAACTGAACAAGCTTCTTAAAGTAATAGGCTCAAGATGCCACAGAGAGGACAGAGTGTGGTCCTCAATGGAATTGCATCTACATGGAGGGAAGTGTGTAGTGGGGTGCCCCAGGGCTCTGTTCTAGGCCCAATGCTCTTCAACATCTTCCTCAACAATTTGGACGAGGGGATAGATGGGGAACTCATCAAATTTGCAGATAATACCAAGCTGGCAGGAATAGCCAACACTCCAGAAGATAGGCTTAAGATATAGGAGGATCTGAACAAACTGGAACACTGGGCGCTATCTAACAAAATGAAATCCAATGCTAAAAAAAGTAAAGTTCTACATTTAGGCAAGAAAAAACAAATGTACAGGTATAATATAGGGGGTATCTTGCTCAGTAGTAGTAACTGTGAGAGGGATCTCGGAGTCCTAGTGGACAATCATTTAAATATGAGCCAGCAGTGTGCTGCAGCTCCCAAAAAAGCCAACACAGTGCTAGACTCCATTAACAGAGAGATAGAATCAAGATCACGTGAAGTATTAATACCACTTTACAATGCTTTGGTAAGGCCACACTTGGAATACTGCATCCAGTTTTGGTCAGAAACTGATGTAAAAAAGATGTTGAGACTCTAGAAAGAGTACAGAGAAGAGCAACAAAGATAATTAGAGGTCTGGAGGCTAAAACATATAAGGAATAGTTGATAGAATTGGGTATGTCTAGTTTAATGAAGAGAAGGACGAGGGGGGAACATGATAGCAGTGTTCCAATATCTCAGGGGCCATCACAAAGAAGAGGGAGTCAAGCTATTCTCCAAAGCACCGGAAAGCAGGACAAGAAGCAATGGATGGAATCTAATCAAGGAGAGAAGCAACCTAGAACTAAGGAGAAACTTCCTGACAGTTGGAACAATTAACCAGTGGAACAACCTGCCTCCAGAAGCGATGAATGCTCCAACACTGGAAGTTTTTAAGAAGAGACTGGACAGCCATTTGTCTGAAATGGTATAGGGTTTACTGCCTGAGCAGGGGGTTGGACTAGATGACCTCCAAGGTCCCTTCCAACTTTAATAATAATAATAATTACTATTATTATTATTATTATTATTATTATTATTATTATTATTATTATTATTATTATTATTATTATTATTATTATTATTATATGTTAGAATTATGGCCAAGAATCTCAGCAGTTTTCTTCAAGTAAAAAATGGTTGATGTGAATATTGTCAGATTTCAAAATTTCCAATAATTTCACTAAACAAGAAAGTTAGGAACCTTTGCCTTTGATATATTAAATAACAAGGGATTTTTAATCAGTCAGATTATTGATAGGGGTCAGTCTAAAAATATAGCAATAGTAATAGCGCTTAGACTTATATACCACTCCACAGTGCTTATAGCACTCTCTGAATGGTTTATAAATGTCAGCATATTGCCCCCACAATCTGGCTTCTCATTTTAATGACCTTGGAAGGATGGAAGGCTGAGTCAACCTTGAGTAGGTCAGGATCAAATCCCTGGAAGTGACCAGAATTAGCCTGCAATACTGCACTCTAACCACTACATTACTACCAAATATAACATATATGCAATTCCTTTTTCTTGCACAATCTCTGAAGTTCCTTAAAAATTACAACCATTGGTTAAGTGCTTACTTAACATATTCAGTAGATTTATACACAAACTACATATATGAATAATGTGACATTTAATGGAACACCATCATTTCATAATACTTTAAGTATTTCAAAAGTTCTTCAATCATTCTATCTGATTTACAGAGCTCTTATTTATTATAAATATTATAAATATAAAGTAACTGATTACAACCTCAATCCTCAATATTCATAATCAGTTATAGAATATAATATACCGTAAGTGTAAACATTTTTATAGAAAGCAAATCTTTCAAAATTGCAATCCATTTCACCACTATATATCAAAAGCTCACCCAAATGAAATATTACTAGCAGCCTTGAAGAATGGAAACAACAAAGGGGCAAGTTTACTTCATGGGACCAAGTCTTCTAGACAATTTGGAATCTAAAGGTAAAGCCTACATTGGTTGCAAGCCTTCTTTATTTCTAGATAAATTGGAAGTATAAGCAACACCTCTACTGATGCATGGAAAGAATCATTTTCAAGGATACCATCCATTAAGATATCCTAGCACCATCACCCAGTGATCAATACATTAATTTAAGTTTGCAAGATCATAAATAACCAGTGGAGTGACAGGAGAACAGATGGGTGGAAGTAAGTTTACATAGAAGAGTTTAGAAAATGCTCATTCTTCTTCATGTATATTCTTAGGGATTAGCAAAAATCAGGTCCATAGGCAAATCACAATACATTTTATTCATTTTTTATTATTTTTTTCACATAAAATATTACCATACTTAAGAATGCTCAAAGATCATGCATCCTCAATGTATATTAAGGTAGAATCTTCCTTATTTTCTTTTCATTGTCTTTCTGAAAACTGACAGATCGTTTCCCTGATGCTAAAGAAAATTCCTAGTAACTGTTTATAAAAATCTTGTGGGAACCCACTATTACATGAGCGTAGAAATTCTTCATCTAGAATCCACCTTAATAACCAGTGTTGTGTCCTGAGCCTGCAAAAGCAGGCTCGGGACATTGCAGGTCCCGGGGTTTCTGCAAGCATGTGGCAGGCAAGGCCACATAGCATCCATCTGTTTGGGTCGCCAGAAGATACAACCCCGAGAAGAATTGCATCTGAAAGGTACCAAGGTCCCAAGCCAAAATAGGGTGGGTTTCTGCACATTGCTCAGGAGTATTTGCAGAACAGGTACACACAAACCCCTCAAGAAAAAACTGTCACTCAAGGTTAGGTTGCAAGGGGTTCCTTTAGCCATGGAGCTGGACACTGGGTCCGCTCTTTCCATTATTTCCATTCATACATTTATAAAGATTTGCAACAGCAGTGGTTTTCAAGCCAAACTTAGGCCATCCAACATAATACTAACAGATTTTCAAAATTCCAAGGTGTGTGTAAAGGGGAAGGCCACCCTTACAGTGCAACACAAGGAGTTTGAGGGTCCATTAGATGTGTTGGTTGTTGGGGGTGAACGAACGAGTCTTATAGGACTCGATTGGTTTGAGGCCTTGGGAATCCAGGTTACTGGGCTACAACTTTTGCAAACGCTGAGCCTAGCAGAAGTCTGTGAAGAGTTTGCAGATGTGTTTAGTCCACAGTTTGGATCCTACAAGGGGTCTCCAGTTTCATTGAGGTTAGATCCAACCATCACACCCATCAGGGTTAAGGCTAGAAGAGTACCCTTCGCACTTAAGGGCAAGATTGATGCTGAGCTGGATAAATTGATCCAGCAAGGCATTTTAGAACCTGTAGATTCAAGTCCATGGGAAACCCCCATAGTAATGCCTCTCAAGGCTAATGGGGACATACGCATATGTGCAGACTACACTACTACTGCCAGAACAATCCAGGAGTTCAGAGGCATTTTTACTGCACATGGCCTCCCAGATGTTCTGGTTTCAGATAATGGTCCTCAACTCACGTCTTCTGAGTTCCAGGCTTTTCTTCAGGCCAACCTGATCTGACACGCGACTTCGGATCCTTTCCACCCCTCCACCAACGGCATGGCTGAGTGTATGGTGCACATCACCAAGGATGCCCTCAAGAAGCTGTCTTACGGTGGCATCACAGGTTAGCAGACTTTCTTCTTACACATACCTTGGTGAATGGTGATGTTATTTGGTTTTGTTTTGGAAGTCAGATACAGTTATTCCCAAAATGATAGCATGGTATCATACAAAGATGTGGTTTAAGAGTAACATCTATGTTCCACAGTCCATGCATTTGATTAACGGAATCTTATACCACGTCCCTTCATAGAGGTCACACATGTGTGCGGAGAAAGCTTCATCTGGGGGGAAGGAGTGTTGTGTCCTGAGCCTGCAAAAGCAGGCTCGGGACATTGCTATGGTCCCGGGGTTTCTGCAAGCTGCCCGGGACCAGACTGAGAGGTGCCAGCCTTGCGCGCATGCACGAGGCACAAAAGCGCGCCATTAACTGTAGCTTTTTTGCCCGGGGATCCGGACACTAAATAGGAGACCTGCGAGTCTCACTGTTGTTGTTGTAGTGAGCAGAAAGAGAACTATTCCTTCTAACATGTGTGATCTTCATTCACCATCTAACGAAGGACTTAACAACCAGGACAGCTGTTTATCAGCTGATTAGAGGATGTGGTAGCACAGTGACTTAATGAAGCTGGAACTGCCAGCCAGAAATAGTCAACACTCAGGTGGTTTAAGCTCAGCTCCATTAAACAGGGTGAGTTCCCGCCACTAGCTTCCCAGCTCCTGCCCACCCAGCAGTTCAAAAGCATGCAATATTGTTAGTAGATAAATGGTACCACTTCAGTGGGAAAAACCTAGCTATGTTGATGTGTGCAGAGTAGAAGCCAGTGCTGGACCTTGCTGGATGAGAAGCAATGCAACACAAGGTGAGTCCAGCAAAGGAGCCCAGAAGAGCCAGAAATCCGAGTGCCACTAGTAAGCTGATGTATGCTAGCTTGTCCCCTGTGATGAACGAAGCATGCAAGTGCTGAACAGAATGAACTAGAAATTTAGGCTGTCAGAACTGCATTATGTTTAGCCTTTGTAGATTTCCCTGACATTGTATGCCATATGCTAAATAAATAAAATAAATCAGGAGAGAGGTCAGGGAGACAGAGACAGAAAGAAAGAGAGAGAAAGAGAGAGACAGACGGAGACAGACAAGAAATTGTGATTCCAGACAAGAGTTTGAAAAAAAAAGGTTACACAATTGGCTTGACGCATGAGCTATTCTTTAAAATTAGCTATTCTGGATTATGATTGACTCAGTGCGTCATCCCAAAAAGGAGATGTATGAATCTTTTTCTTCAAACATGTGTTACAAGGGGATATCTCAAAATCTATAAATATTTTTAAGAGATTGGGTCATTTTACTTGCTTAAAATATAGGTGGCACTTTTCTAGGATAGAAAACTGAGGCCAGACTTGCAAATCTGTGGAAATCATTCCAAGAAGATTTATGCTTCTTTATGGAAAAGATTCATAGTTGTACATGAGAATTGCCATATTCCCTAGAAGCTAGCAATTCTCAAAATAAACCATTCTTCCCTGAATATGTATATATAGTACAATTACTCTGCCTGCTGAATTTATATCTGTTATAGAAATGTTGAAAGCATAGAAAACATTACTTTGAATATAATGAACAGGGAATAGTTTAATCCTGATAACAGCCTGTGTTGGTTGAAAATGTCTTCCAAGTATCTTCATAATCACATAATAGGTAGCTTTTAACTATACAATTAAGACTCATTTAACATCTAACCTCTACTTCCATCTTTCTATTTTACAGGGTTGCTACAAAACCAATTAGCATAGAGAGTGTTCCTGAAAAAATAAGATTGAACAAAATAAAACAGCCAACATGTCATGGAACACTAGACTATAGTGAATAAATAAGCCAAATATCTTTCATTAGAACTTAAAGAGCTTGTAGGACAAAAACTGTGGATAGAACAGGCAGTTCTAGTTTTCCATGTACATGAAGGAAGGAAGGACAGAGAGATTGAAAAGGTCAGCCTAAATAATAGTAACTAATTCAGAAGTGAGATGCTAGTGCGGAAACTATAGCAGACAAGATTTGCCAATAACACAATTCAGGAAGACATTTTTAAACATGAAGTGCAGTTGAAAAACAATGTGGCATAAACTGATGAGGTCAGCCATTAACCGTAGGCTTAGGGAAGAAGTAAACAATGAAAATACACTTATACAAGGTTAATAAATAAACTCTCTAAAATCTTTAGTGATGATTGCTTGGAAGAAGAGACTCCTCTAGAAGACCTACTATTTTCATAAATTAAGCTACAAATTAATGCACTAGGAAACTTTGGTACCCATCATGCATTTGTTTCTGTTAAAACTCTCCAGGTATTTACTCTCTACTTAAGTTTTATTAGTAACCATAAACCAATTATCTTTTCCCAGCACATCTAAAGATAGATCATAAATTGCTCATTCCTACTAAAGAAAGAGGTAACAGCCTAATTAGTAAGTGAAAATGGGAAAATATAGATAATAATGAGGTGAAGAAAGAGAAAGGTAAGTACTATTCAGATGAACTTTATAAAATTTTTAATTTCAGAATCTAAATGGCAAAAGTTATACAAACAGTTACAGAGGCCACTGATTATGAATGGAAAGAAGGGAGGAAAAGAAAATGAAGAGGAACAAAACAAACAAACAAAAAAAATAGCACTGTAATATTATCTAGTTTGGTAATGAAATGTATGTAAGAAAACAGGCTCAGAGTGCCAAGGACTGCACTTGCTCTTCTACTGGAACAAAAAAGAATAAGAGCTTATTCATATATTAAATAATAATAAATAAAATAAGCAATAATAAATTATTTAATTAAATAAATTAAATAATTAAATTTGCAGAATAAAAATCAATAAATAATACCTGCTATTTTTCAAAAGATTTTACTATCATTTACATCACAGTTAAAATATAATGGAAAAAATGGCAAGATGTTCAATTTGTAGGATCTATATTTAAGATTATTCGCTAAGTATGCTTAGTAAAGACAAGGGCTTTTTTTTCTCATAGAACGCCCAGAACGGAGTTCTGGCACCTTTTTGGGATGGAACCTTGTAAGATAGGCAAGGCGGATTGTATGACGTGTGTGAGTTCTGGCACCTTTTTTTTTTTTTTTAGAATAAAAGCACTGGTAAATACATTATGTTATATAAAATTTATTTATTTATTTATGAAATGTATTTGCTATCCATTTCGTATCCAATAACTTTGGATTGCAAAATTGCAAATATCTTTTACTGAAGGGATATTGGGGCAGACTTTATGCATGAGTTAGAATATTTGTTGCATTGATAGTGTACTATAGAATTTTGGGATGCAGCCCAGGAACAAAGAGGCTGGCTTTGCTCCCCAATGTGAACTGCAGTCTGCAGCTGACCAGAACTTCTCTAAAGGAAGCAGAGCAAGCCACTTTAATCCTGGATCACGTAACATAATCCTGGAAGTGGCCATCATTTTTGGAGTACCTACAATTCAATGCAGCTATCCTAAAAAAGATGGGATCTTATCATGCAGCCCAGGAAAAAAATATCCTGCATACCTTCCCTAACCCAAGCTCCAGAGATCTTGAAAGGGTAAATGAGGATAAGGGTGTAAGGCCTGGTGGATGGGAAGCAGACCCAAGGCCTAATGAGGACCCAATGTGGGCGGATGGGGGTGGTGGAGGGGTAGTCAGTCATAAGAGTGAACAATCACAGGGATGCTACTCTGGCCACACCTTCAAAACGGGGTCATTAGTAGCTTTGGGGGAGTCTGTCCATAACTTTGAACAATCAGTTAAGCAACTGTTGTAAGTAAAGTATATGACATTTTCAAAGACATTTAATTTACTAGATTATAGAATGCCTCACAATGTAAAAGTTCAGAAACTATATCCTGCAGGTCCTTCAGGTATCACAAGTATTAATAAGTGTTTATTCTAACCATGATATGTCAGACAGGCCACAGGAATTAGCTTTATGCTTACAACAAGCCAAAATCAAAGAATATGGGTTAATATATGTCTATATAGAGTGCTAAAGAAACACATTTCCACTCTATAACTTGCTTTCATATCATCTATATACTACTAAAATTAACATCATGACATTTAACTGCAAAATTGGGCATCTTAGGGCAGAATGGGACCTTTAGACACCTACCACTGATTGTGCCCACTTTGCCTCCAGCCACTCACTTCAGCCTATTCTCAGTCAGCTTTCCTCCTCCGCTGGCCATCCCCTGGCCATTCTTCCTGGGCAATGGGCCCCTGGAAGAAAGGGAAGGGAAGGGAACAGGAAGAAAGGAAACTGTGTTTTCCCAGCATTGACTTCCATGTGTCATACAGCATCTCTTGCATATGCTCATGCATCTTTCTGAACCTGTGCTGCCCCCTGTATGTCTTCTCTGACCTGCATGGACCACTTGCGTGGTCCCATGAAGTACTCCCAACCTTTTCCACCTGCAGGAAGTCAGAAGTTGTTCCTACTGCTTTTTTGCATGTCCATCATTATTCTGTTTATCTGCTTAGGTAAAGAAATATCTCTAAAATGATAACCCAGTCTTCAAAATATGAAACCCATCAACCATCCTCTGAAAGAAGCTTGATCCCATGATGATAGGAAAAAAATAAAATTTGATATAAAATTCAAAGTATCAACAGAGAACTACTAATTATAGATGCACTTTATGCTGATTATAGATTATTTTCTAACTGCAAAACTCTGAGCTAATGGGACATTCCACAAAGAAGACAAAATGGAGGTTGAGTTCTCAGGATACCAACAAACTATAGAACTGGAAAAGATTATTTCGATCATCTGTGATAAGTTTTCCTGTCTCTTTTAATCTTTCAAAGATTTCAGGGCTGATTTACTGGATAATATTTCTTAAGACAAAAATATATAAGATTTAGTGTAGCAGAGGCCACTGTTTTACTAACCATAAGAATAAGAAACATTTAAACAAATGATTAAAATTGATTTTATATAGTGGTGGACTATCTTGATATAGTGTTTTTCCCCACATATCCAGCAGGAAAAGAGGGAGATGAAAATATAATTGAATATGAGATTATGTGTAATTGCTAAGCACATGATCCTATGCTGGACTATAGACAATGTATTCTTTGTCAGCTTGTTAGATTAAATAATGAACCTCATGTTTTAAAACGAAATCAATCAATATTAGATATTCATCCCAAGCAATTTCTTATATATTTTGTGCCCCCTAATTCTGGTCCCTCAGATTTACTTTTACAAATATTACAAAGCTTAATGCTGGCAATTAGTGAGACATGGATTTGGAAAGCAAATGCTTGAGAATACAAATTGCTAGATTCAGTGAGTCACATGAATCAAAGCATTCAACCTTTTCAAACCATGATTAGTGCCTATTTTCATCCTAAATATTGTTTTGGTATTTAAGTCTAATATTGTTTTTGCAATAACATCATAAATCATACAAGACAAAACAGAAATGAAACTCAATACATATACTTATTCTGATGACTGAATGTTGTGTCAAGGTAAATATCAACAGCAGGTCAGTAAATATTACCACAACTTTCTAGAGGGAGGGAAATGTATTTTTCTTTCTTACATTATTTAAATAGGATTTTTAATTGTATGCCAGGGACCAAGCTATTTAATTAGACTCTTTCTAAATTTCCTTCCAAAAACCCAGGATAAAAATGGAGAATACCATTTGGTGCCTCTCTCTTTCTCTCTGGAGATAGATAGATAGATAGATAGATAGATAGATAGATAGATAGATAATCTGTGAAAAATTAACTTCAGTTGGACAACAAATGTCCAATATGTTTCCTTTTAGCCGCAAATCAAAATGTCATTGTTAGGAGCTAGATCTCACTGTGATCCTTCCCTTCTGTCTAATGGTTATTTTTTAGTTATAATGCTACTAAGATTGTAACTGTTTAAATGTATTAGCATATTATCTCATATATTAGAATGATACTAATATATTATGTGCAGTGGTGGGATTCAAATATGTGAACAACCAGTTCTCTGTGCGGATGCCACTTCTGGAAGTCCATTCTGGGCCTGGGCAACAAAAAATTAGCTAACGAAATCTATCGAACTGGTGTGAACGGCTGAATCTCACCACTGATTATGTCATTCAAAACATAGCTGATACCTCAGAACTAAGAATAAAATGAGATGAAGGCTTGCACAAAAGAACTTTTGATTCCTTGGCCTAATATAAATTCACATGTGTGTTTTTTGCATCAATTTTGACTTCTGGAGACTTCCTGGACAAGATCTGATACTTTCTTTGACAACATTTTTCAGAAGTAATTTGTCTTTGCCTTCTTTTTAGAAATAATTGGCCTAAGGTCACCCTGTGGGCTTTGGGTCTAAAACAGGTCTTAAACGTATAGACATTAATTTCTAGCCCTTTTACCATTACTGGCTGTAATGTAAATATAATGCCTAAATATCTAGTTTTTAGTTAATTTTACTGCTATGCTTTTTTTGTTATTGTCATTTTACCCTCTCATAAAACTCAGCACACTATCTGATTAAAGCTGAAGCGGATATCATTTCAAAGAAATAAATATAACATCTTAGTCAATCTGGCCTCTCAAATGCTTTCAAAATTGGGTGCCAGAAAGGGGTGAACATATCTGGGGGGCAGTAATTAAAACGTTTGCCATTGGTTCCATATATTACATTTTGAAGATATGGAAATGCTTATAATTCCATAACATGCTTGAGAAGAGCAATTAAAATATTTAATGACACAAAGCAATGAAAGACTCTTCTGATTGCATATTAAATGAAAGGGACCTGTGTAGGTCCTGTATGGTTTGATGCAGATTGCATAATGAGAGAACATCTATGTGATTTGTACTCTGACTGCTTTACAACCTTTTGAGTGATCCACAAATGAACTGCTCTGACCTTTCTTGACTTATTGCTTTGATTCCTGGCAAGCTTCTATTAAATCTGCTCTGCCAGCTTTTAACTGAGCAAATGCAAATAGCACGTAGAAGATATATTCCCTTTCTCTCGGTATCTGCATTTCACCTTTACAACTGCAGTACCAGATTTTTTTTCTTGTTTTTGTCATTGTATTATTATTGTTATTGTTAATTCAGATCCACATGATTTAATGATTTCCAAAGTCCCATATTTATGCTAGGAAATGCTTCTTGTTAGATTTTTAGAAAAGAAAAGCCCAAATCGAAAAGAGAGTATGACCACAAAACCTATCTATTGTTCTGGGAAGCACAAAGCAGGACTTTGCTCTTATAAAATTCTGTGAAGCTTTAAACAGATGGATTTACATGGCTAAATCCCTGAGCAATAGAATTCATCAGCTGTTAAAATTATTAGACATGAACAAGGGCATGTGTTTATCAGGAATATTCTACTTCTTTCTTTTCCATCCCCAGCTTGAAAATGGTTTAATTTTCACTTCTTAGAAAGCACATGGCTGTACTGAATATACAGAAGAGGGGAAACAATAACATATATTTTCTCTATGAGGAATTTCTTATTATGATATTTAAAGGCTGCAAAACCTTTAATATTATCAGGTACATTTTAATTAACCCTGATTTTTACTGATCATATTAAAACAGAAACAACACCTTGTAAAGTGCAAACAGGTACACAAAATAATGCAGTAAAAATACCATCACATATTTAATATATTGTGTATACATATTTTCACAATATTTATTTTTAATCCATACTACTATTTAATGCTTTATATCTTACTTAGTCATGAAAATTCAAGTAATAAAAGAGGCAATGGAATTCCATAATTTTCATCTGGCAGAAATGTTGAAGTTGTATACTGTAATAAAATGTTTGTGTACTACCATGAATGCAGCAGTCTTTATAAGGCAACAATAATGTTCTCTTTAATTTATTCAAGATTTGCACACTGCATGAGATATGTTATTTATTTTTGATTAAAAGTAGAAGTTTTAAATTCCTT
The DNA here is from genome assembly GCF_016545835.1 of Crotalus tigris. NCBI lineage: Eukaryota > Metazoa > Chordata > Lepidosauria > Squamata > Viperidae > Crotalus > Crotalus tigris. The sequence continues at coordinate 87,796 of NW_024097177.1, read as the reverse complement.
CTTGAAGATTTTTTTCATTTTTCAAATTCTAAATCTATAAAGGAATCCTGTAATAAAATCAACAAAATAAAAAACCTAATCTATTAGAGATATAAACTCATCCCAGCTAAAAAGAAATGAATACAAATATTTTTTAAAAATAGTAAAAAAATACAGTTTAAATCAGTAATAACATGGACATCATGTTGTTGATGATGAATTTAGTATGACTGAGTACTATTCCAGTTTAAGACCTCCAGGGATTTGTTGTGGTAATTACAGCCAAGTTTGGAATAACAAATTATATAGCAATATGTTGACAAATGCAGTGCCACTACAACATTCTTATTTCAGCACAATTTTGAATCAACTGTGCATATGCATGCAGTATAATGTGCAAGGATCCTGAGGCCAACGGCCACTTGCAGGCTCCAAGCATTCTATTTCTGGCTTTCCAGCAACCTGAGTTCAATTTTGGAGCAAAATAATTTCAGAAATTTTCCCTTCTTTGAAAACTAACGATGGGAATAAGTATAGTATATTTCTGGAATGCAGCCTATTCTTTTCCCCCCTTTAATGCTACCACAGCAGTTCAAATAATTGTTTGGCAAACTGATATTGACTGTTTTTAAGAATGAGAACTGCAGCAGTAGATGTCTAGGGAGTAAACACAATCCTATCCTGAATATATATCTAAGTCTAAAAAGGGCCCAAAATTGATAATCTCAAACTATTTCTGGCCCTTCTGAGAGGTTCAGGGAGATTTTTTTTTGGGGGGATGCCTTTTAACCTTATAGTTAAAAAATAATAAATGAATATGTGTGTTGTAACCAGTATGACATAGCCAAATGACAACAAGCAGTTCTTATTATGCAGGTAGACCTCAATTTATGTTGCTAGGTGAGAAATTTGTTTAATGAATTTTGCCCCATTTTATGACTTTGCTTTTGCAGAAAATGGTGGCTTGAAGTCCCACAAGATCAAGGTGCCCAGAAGTTTCTAATCTCCATGCAAAAGGTTTTTGACGCCAATGGGAGTTTTAAAGCAACACTATTTTGCTGCCTCAAAGCCTCCCATCAGTGTGCAAGCACTTTTTGCACTGAGACTGGAAGCATTTGGGGGGAGATTCACTGAGGCTGCTCTGGCTGCTCCAGAAATGCATGCAGCCTTGGTGAGTTAGAGAAATTGAACAGGGAGTGCTCACCCTGCTTTTCCAGTTCCACGTTTGGAGTACCAGGAGCAGGCATATAAACTATGGTAGAGAGGCTGGAGAAGAGAACAGCTCTTTAGATTTTGCAAGTGCCTGTGGAGACCCAGAGGCGGGGATAGACAGGGAAAATGTTGCGGTGCCTCTGTAGTCATTCATAAAGGTGTATGACTGCTGTGATGCTGCAACATTCATAACCTTGGGACTGTTATAAGTACTTGGGGAGGTTATCTCTCAACTTCAAACAGTCACTAAGTGAACGGTCATAATTCGAGAATTACCTATAACAACTGTGTATGAAGTTAACCAAGCCACTAGATAGTGTAGCTTTCTTGGGTGTAATAGTAAAGTTATTGGACTTTCAGATCCATCATTAGCTATAGAAAGTCACAGACTGACTTTGAACCAGTCACCTTCTGTCAACCCACCTATCTCAGACAAGGAAAGCTATATATGTTGCCATGGAGAAAAAGGTGGATACAAATGTAATAAACCATTCAGAAATAAACTTACATCTATTCTGGTCATACTTCCACATTATAATTTACCTGTATATTTGATGGCTGAAAAATGCTCATGTTAAAATAAGAATTAAGGTATGTGTTAACATTCAATTGCAAAAACATAAAACTAAGAATTCAGTAGGAAGCAGCATAAACGCATGAGTGTTTTAATGTCTTTTGGAGTCAGTTGTTTACTCCTAGTGACTGCGTGGACAATCCCTGCAGTTTTCTTAACACTTTTTTAGAAGTGATTTGCCATTGCTTTTTTTCTATAGCTGAGAGAAAATGACTGGCTTAATATCACCGAGCTGGCTTTATGCCTAAGGCAAGGCTGAGTGTGTCCCAGTTTCTAGCCTGATGCCTTACCACCACACCAAACTAATTCAAAACAGCAGTAACAGTAAATAAAACAAGTGCTCCAGTACATAGCATTTTTAAAGGTAAAGTCTTTCTAAGCTACATTTTAGTCTTTGTTATTCTCTTCAATCAACTTCAATTTTTAGCAAATCGGACACTGAATATTAAAGTCTAAAATCCCTTTATCATTTTGACACTGTCCACAAAACACAATTAATACATCAATTAAAAAAACCACTAAACATAATATTGAATTGCAAAAAAGAAATGAAATACTTTAGTATTAGTGTACTTTGAATCTTGACCTCTAAATTACTCTTTTTTAAAAAAGAAATTACCTAAGAGCTACAACACATACTTAACTACAACCACATGTTTTTTAAGCTTTACCTGGTAAAAATCAGTAATATGGCATGAAAAAAATAGTTAAAAATGACTTGTGGTTTTCTTATTTTCTCAAAATCATGAAGACCCTAGGCTTTGATTTTGGAGTCCATATGTACTTCAAAAATGGAACATTACAAAACATGGATTAACCCTGTCTTTGCCATTAATGAAGCAGAGCCCATTTCATTACCATCATTAACTAAAAATTATAAACTGGATAAATTTATCCATCACACTTCTCCCAACAGCTCTCCAGTAATGATGAACAGACATTCCACATGAGAAAAATTCAACTGCATTCTCATCATTGGGTAAATATTGGTTTATTTCATATAAAAGTTTCCAAATTATACAAACCACCTAACTACCCAAACTCCATGTGGTTTGCAAGTGCTAAAACAGCACAACCATAACTTAAGTCGAAAAATATAATAAAGAAGTTCTTGGTGATAGTAAGCACAATAAAACAAAAAACCTAAAAATATACTGTAAAAGTTCCATAGAAACCTGAAATGTAAGTCAATAAAGAGATTGTTAGATCCCACTAAGATATGAGAGTCACTGATTGAGATGGGCAACTATAGAAGAAATAATTGAGGGACATTAGAAAATAGGTTTTGGTTCAAGTGAACATACTCTTGGCTTCATGCCAGTTCTAGATCAGTATTTCTTACTTAGCAATTTTAAAAGACTCAACTTCAATTCTCCAGCCAGCCAACCACAAGTTGCTAAGATTGAGAAAAACTGGTGTAGATCATCTAGATATCGGCAAGTTCTGTCTTCTAAAAGCAGCAAGGGAGATAACAACCTATTGTGAGTAACTAAGGCTTAAAATTGATGTTAGAAATCTGACATAGAATGCAGATTATAAATGTCATGCCCATGCCTTTTTGTAGTCATAATATGTTCTGAAATTATATCTAGAACCAGGTGTCAAAATCTGGATTGGTTGTTTGTTCCTTAAGTTAATCTAGATGCACACATAAAGAGTTTAATGAGCTACTTTATTACTCATGCATATTTCATAGGAATCTTCCCAAAACTGGAAGTTTTCACCAGGCCAGATTAGATAAAATTCAACAGCAATCAATACGGTTTAGACCTTGTGCTCTTGTGCCCATGTAAGGATTCTAGACTAATTCCCCACTTGACTTCTGCCTCTACCTCAGCCAGTCTCTTTCCATCAACAGGTTTTCTTCTGCTGTTCCACTTATATAATAATAGATGGAAAATGGATGATGTTGGATTCTTTTTCAGGAAAAGGTTGTTTCTCCCAGTAATATATAGTAATGCAGATACAAGATGAAAATTAGGCATATATGGAGACATGCATCATTTGATCGCCAGAACAAAAATCCTATAAGGTAGGTTTTGACTCTCTTGGCAAAAACATCTGCAATATTAGAAGCTTTTGTAAAAAATAGCATATTTTATTGACAAATTGTTTCTGCTTTCAACTATGATAATGACATCACAATGCACATACTGTATAAAAGAAGCTGACTTTGCTTCATGATGGTTCAATGCTAATTTCAGACCCAACCCTACAGCTATCCCTGAATAAAGTTGAATCAGAACTTGAAGCTATTTCATCCTAGCCTCTGTATCATATTCTTATTTCTGAGCAAGCATCATCTCTATTTAAAATCATTAATTTTTTATTAAAATTTTATGCCACCCATCTCTTCTATAAGGTGACTCCATAGGAGTTAAATTTTCTTAATTTCTGCAAAACAAAATATTGGTAAATTATCCTAGACTATTCAAATGTCTACTAGATATTAATAACAAAAGCCCAGACTTGCATACGATCATAATTTATCTCTGATACTGGATCAAATTTTTGTACGCACACTATGGCAGTATTAATACATTAGTGATTTAGCTAACAGTAATTTTTTTAAAAACAATGTTAGTGTAGTGCTAAGGAATGTTTCTCAAAGGAGATTGAACAAACAAAAATGCTCCAAAACCTCATGCATAATTAAGTCAATTGTGTCATTAAATTTAGTCAAAGGTATATCTTGAAAAGTTTTATTTATAAATATTTTTTTTAAAAAAATGGTGTTTGCAAACATATTCTGAGTGAATATGCCCCCTACCATGCACATTGTAATATGGCTATCTTCTCAACTCAGATATCTGCCTTTGAAACAGTCATCTCCATTTTTATCATGTTCAGTTAAGTCTCTAGTTAAATCATGGTTTGCAGTTCTAAAACATTAGCCAGCTTGGTCTAAAGGTTAAGATATCAGGCTAGAAAGTGATCATAATTCAAGTTCTGTCTTAGTCATGAAAGTCAGCTGGTTGACTTTGGGCCAGTCATCTGTCTCAGCCCAACTCACCTCACCAAGTTGTTGTTGTGGGGCAAATAGGAGGACGAAAGTGTATCAGCTTGAGTGGCACCTTGAATTATTTGTAAAAATAATAAAGGTGGGAAATAAATAAATGTAGCCATTTCTATTCCAGCCTCACCCATTCATTTCCATGAATATTCTTTAGTTGAAATAACTTAGAAAACTATGAATTTTACATAGTTCTAGTGCTGCACAGTAAATCATTCAGTCTCTTGTTTCATCTATGGTACAGCTGGTTGAAAATGGACTTTCAGAGCCAATTATCCAGCTAATGTGCACCAGGTTTTCACAGCCTTAAGATTTTAAATTATGACAGTAGCAGCGACTGATGGAAGATGCCATCAAATCCCACTGGTACAAAAGCTCTATAAATGCTGTCAATTCCATCATATAATCTACTTCATTATCTCCTTTAGTGACCCTTATAGCCATCCTTGAGGGGGCGAAGATACAGTATTCCTATCACTTAGATTGGAAAAAGAAAATATTTGGTTGAATTTATCAAACCACTCTGAATTTTTAAAACGTACAAAGCAGTGTATAAATATTTCAAATAACTAGATTTTTTTCTTGCAAAAAATGGCAATATTACAAAAATGTGTATTATAAAGATATTTACAAAAACCATGCATAATGTCTATGCTGACTTTAAAACAAAATTGTATATAGAGGCAATAGATTTAAAATTAAAACAACAAGAAGCTGAGTAAATAAAACTAGATAGATTTATCCAGTCCTGATTTATAGATACTAAGTTCAAATGATAATTCAGATTTATGGAAGAACTTTGAAATAACATGTTGAGAATTAATTAGACTTTCACATATTTAATACAATAAGGAGCTCTTTCTTGATAACATTTGCCTCAGAATATTTAGTTATTTTGTGATGCCAACTATTTTGTAAGTATATCCTCAGAGAGATAACTGTCAATTGTTTATTTATTTTATTTATTTACTACCTTTCTGCCAAAAGGTCACTTGAGGTTAAGGTGGTTAATCCTCTAGGATCCTGTTAGCAACCTGCCTGGCTTACATATTGATTGACTCTTCAGACTTTTTAACATAAACCTGCAGTTTAGTAGGAAGTTGAAATCTCTGAGACTAAATCTTATTAATTGTATATGAAGATATTCCTTTAAATAACCAGGTGAAGGTTAAAGTGACTCGTGCCAAAAGAGTAGAAAGGGTGTGTGTTTGTCTGGCTAAACAGTATCAAATGTTGCTGAATGCTCATTTTTTTCCCCATTTGCATAGAGCCACTGTTTGTCTATGTTCTCTAAAGAGAGAAACTGCATAAAGATAGACTGTAGCTTCCACTTTCAAGCCAGACAACTGTCATAGAATTCTGTATTTCAAGACCTGACCTAAAGGCAAAGTGAATATCGTATAGCAATTAATTAGGAACATTGGCAGATATGATGTATGTGGGACATACCATGTAGTTGAACCACCTGCTCCAAAGTGAGTTATAAAGCCATGTTAGAACCACGACCATCTCTTGTGATAATGCAGTTGGAAGCGCATCATTTGACGATTTCTCACAGAAATGTCTGTATTTACTACACTGCAATAGTTTTAAAATAACAGATGGGAAAGAATTTATGGATGGTAGGCTGTAGCGCAGTATTTTGTTTGTAAGTATATCAACTACCCTGAAAATAATTATAAAAATTATATTGTGAAATGGTAGGAATTGCCATAGAAGAACTTAAATGGTGGCGAGAAACCTCACCAAATAATACATGGAAGTTTTGTGATGGATTTTTTTGCTGACTGTGGCAGCTATTACAAGGCAAGGCAGCTATTATTTTCATGTCAACAACTCATAAATCCCAAATGTGCCCGATAAATAATAGTCAACTCATGACTCATGGACCCCATGAAACTGCCAACCCCTCAATTAGGGTACTATCAAGTACCCTAATATTACACTGCTAAATTAGGTGGTAAAAGTGATGATTTGGGGAATGACTTCTTATGCAAAAATAAGGATGGAAATGGATATGCTAAGCCTCTGTGCGGCAAACATACACAGTGCTGTATAAGTTCTTCAAATAGCCTTTTCAAGGGGAGGGAGCCAAAATTGTTCACTTGCCCTTGATGTTATCAGCATCATATTTCCCCCTACAAAATTCCAATTCATTGGGGGAAGAAGAACTCTGAAGAGACCAACTTTAATGCACATCTTATGTGGAAACAGTGGAAGGATATAGGATATCTGTTTATTAGAGTGTTATACTTGTACTTTATTGCTTTTAGCATTTGAAAATACAGTATGTTCTTAGTTTTTTCATGAAATACATTAATAATACTACCTATTCATTTCTTCATATTATATTTTACCAATCATTAAATCATTTGCTTTTGGTTACGCTAACCAATAGTTGCAGGGCTATTCTGCTTCAATGAGTTTACAAAACATCTACTTGAATTAGAACAACTCTTGTAGCTCAGCTGAGTAACAGTTTCAGGTCAAACCAAAATAGATAGGAAATGTATATGCAGTAATTTAAGGTGGTATTTGAAGGATTAAAATTGAACTTCCATAGATCCATAGCATGACCCATAATTGCTTTTATCTGGGATTGCAAAGAGCAAGAACTGCTGAAAATGAGAAAACAGCTTTTAGGGCTCCAGAATGTGTTAAGACCTTAGGTGTGAACAGATTGGAGTGAAGCAATTCTCACCTGATGTAACAAAACAAAACTATTCCTAGAGCCACAATAGCTCTAAGAAATTAACTCTGTAATAGGAAAATCAACACATCAATGTGTGTTTTTTACAATGGTTACATGTACTTCCATTGTGACACTCTATATTTGACCTGCTTATAAGTTCCTAGCTTATATTTGAACATCAAAAATCTTCTCAAATTTGATCTGAACTCCAGGAAATAATATAGCATAAAGCTAATAGTTACTTGACTTTCTGTTATTTTCAATATTATTATCTATATAATGCTAATTTGAACAATTCTTAGTGTTCATTTCAAATGTCTATCTACTGTGTCATGTGCCCTTAGGTAAATGTTAACATACTGGGTTCTGTTGCATATTGAACAAAGCTCATGCTAACTATAGTATTCCAATTTTCTAAATTAGCATGGCACACTGAATAATAACAAAAGCTGGCTAGTTTTTCAAGCTGCCCTTGTTTACCTTTTTTAAAAAAATCCTTTGCACGTAGTAGTGAATATCTCTATATCTCTTAAAATGAAACAATACATTATCAAAAGCAGAAAACATGCAACACCCTTAAGCTTTCCTCACTGTTTTTTTAAGAATACAAATTTTCAAATCAGGGATCTGCCCATAACTTCCTTGGGAAAGTCAGCATCTTCCCACTAGGGGCCTTAACCATTTAGAACAGGGGTGTCAAACTGCCAGCCCAAGGGCTGGATGCTTGCCTTCCCTTGGGAACAAAAAAATAATATTCCATGGAGCTTAGGAGGAATCAGTCCCTAATCTCTTGTGGTTATGCAACAATTCAAGCCTAATTCCCCATATTCTGGCATGTTCTCAAGTACCCTTGCCCTAGAGGGCTCACCAATGGGTCCTAGCCAGCCCTACCTGCCAATAGGCATCCCCTTATTGTTCCTTCTCTGGACACCACCATTAAGAGATTTCAAATTTTGGTCTCAGTTCCAAAGCAGCCAATAGCTACTCACTGGTCAGAACTTACTACTAACCAGCTGAGGCCAGAGGAAAGCAGGGAAGATGGTGGTGATATATTCCTTCCATCTTTCCTTGTGTCACGTAATCTATGTGTTTCTCAGAAATGTAGTCATTCTAGGAAGTGAAGCAGCTACAACTTTGACAAATTTCAGTGCCATAATAGTTATGGATCCCAGATTTTGGATACATTTTGTAAGTTGGTCCACTAGACATATATAAATTCAATAATTGTTGCTCTATGATGCACTGTTTCACCCAACTGAAGTTTATGAAGAATCAAATAGACAGAAGAATTTTGGGAGATTAGAGACCATGGTAACCACTGATTCAGCTGAGAAGGCATTTCTGTCTCTGCAAAGAACCCAATAAAGTGTTGAGGTTAGCCTGTAATGAAGATAATGCACCAACTAAAATGGACAGAAGCACTCAAAGCACTCAAAAGGAAAAAGAGTACTTTAAAGGAAAAGGAAAACTGGGCCAATAGATCACACTGTCTGTTCCTGTTCTCCAAAAGTGATTTCTGGCTCATTCAAATGACAGGGCAATTGAATAATGTGGACCTACCAAAATGGAAAATAAAAGTTATGAAGCCTTAATGTCCCTCTGAAATGTAGAAAATGTAGAAAAATTTGAAGACTTTTGCATTGTCTGTGATGGTTTATTTTTTTTAAAAAAACTAACGTTATCTTACTGCACTAGTAATAATAATTTTTAAAATGTAACAACTATTTTAAATAAGTAAATGTTGTTGTTCAGTCCTCATAAAAATGCCTCATTTTTTTAGCATTTATCCTGACTGCTATAGGATGCTATTTCACACAGGTGTTAAGAAGATGATAGCCTCTGCTATTTGCTTCTCACTAGCATTAATAAAAGAAGCAGTATGTGATATAACCAGAGTCATATGAAATATGGATTTCATGAAGTAGAATAAAACTAGAAAAATGACTAAATATGAAAGGTCAGGGCTTATAATGAAACATAATCTCCTGTGTTTTGCACAGTCCCTCCGTCAAAGAAAATTAAATGTTAATGTTTTTGGGAAGCTCTGACTTCTTCCTATCAAGATATATATCTTTCCGTGTGACTTGTGCATTAAATACTTGTAAAGCAAAAGCCAATTTTGTAGAATTTTATATCATGTCATTGTGTTGCTGAACAGTAATCAATATGCTGCAGACAATAATGGAATAAACTGCTGGAGATGGCTTCTATTTGCTGTCTAAGGAAACATTAAAAAAAAGATTTATATTTATATAAGTATTTCTATTTACTATACTGCAATTTACTCCTGGCAGTTTAGAAATGTTATGAAACTCTGAACATACACATACAAAAACTTTGGGTCCATAAGAACATTCAATAAATAGTTGACTGATGATGACAAAACTTCAAAAACAACCAATGTAATTTTCTTTACAGCCTTCCTAAAGCAGGATGATTTGGTGCTGTCCAGACTCTGAGGGTGGGGAGGAGGATGAAGATATTCCTTACCAAGAAAACTTGCCTTGAAGACTCCTTCCCCAGCATCTCAGAAAGGGGAAACCCTAAGCTTCTCTTATCATTGTACAATATGACAATATAGGTTTTCATCAGGAGCAGCAGTCCTAAATATATCTTGCAGCCTAACCATTAAAGGTTTTATGGATTAAAAACTTTCAGAAATTCAATGCAAGTTAGCAAAATAGTTGTTACCTAACTATAACAACTGCCACTACCAGAAAGAAGCCCACTGAATTTTGTATGCAAGGACATTCCCAAAGAACCTGAGTAACAGTGCTCTGGATTAATGGTGATGTAACTACTGTCATTGAGGATATCGAATCCAAAAAAGACCCATAGCTGGCCAACCAGGCCAAATTGGACAAAGTCTTCACTGAATATAGCGTACACTTGCTGATTAAGCAGTAGCAAGTTCATGAGAATTTTGAGCGATTGTGGAATAGAATAGGATAGGATAGGATAGGATAGGATAGGATAGGATAGGATAGGATAGGATAGGATAGGATAGAGCTGGAAGGCACCTTGGAGGTCTTCTAGTCCAGCCCCCTGCTCAAGCAGGAGAACCTATACTATCTCAGAGAAGTGACTGTCTAGCCTCTTCTTAAAAATCTCCAGTGATGGAGCACCCATGATTTTTGGAAGCAAGCTGTTCCACTGGTTAATTCTCCTCATTGTCAGGAAGTTTCTCCTTAATTCTAGGTTGCTTCTCTCTTTGATCAGTTTCCAACCATTGTTTCTTGTTCTGCCCTCTGGTGCTTTGGTGAATAATGTGACCCCCTCTTCTTTGTGGCAGCCACTCAAATAGTGGAATACTGCATCATGTCTAACCCCTATTTCCCTAACCGCTATTTCTTCTTTTCTTTAGACTAGCCAAACCCAAGTCTTGCAGCCATTCTTTGTATGTTTTAGTCTCCAGGCCTTTGATCATCTTAGTTGCTTTTCTCTGAATTTTTTCCAAACTCTCAACATCTTTTTTGTGATATGGTGACCAAAATTGGCTGCAGTATTCCAGGTATGGTCTTACCAGGGTTTTATAAAGTGGTACTAATACCTCGCAGGATCTTGATTCTATGCCTCTGTTTATACAACCCAGGATTGTATTGGCTTTTTTGGCTGCTGCTGCACATTGCTGGCTAATGGTTAAGTGATCGTCTATTAGGACTCCAAGATGCCTCTTACAGTTACTGTTTTTAAGCCAGGTCTTGCCCAATCTCCTTAATTCCAATCTTGGCATTTTATCCATTTTGTCATGTGTGGCAAACATATTAAACATGATCTGTTTATACCAGCGGTTCTCAACCTATGGTCGCGACCCCATTTGGGGTCGATCGACCATTTTTCGGGGGTCGCCAAAGGCGGCGATCCGCCATTTTCTCCCCTCCGGGGGCGGTGCCGCACATGCGTGCCGCGCATGGGGGCGGCACCATGCATGCGCGCCACGCATGGGGGGGCACTGTGCATGCGCATCATGCATGGGGGGCCCACCCCATGCGCACCACGCCACGCATGAGCATAACGTTTGTGTGACGGGGGTCGCCGTCACACAAACGTTGAGAACCGCTGGTTTATACTGTAGTAGTGCAATTTATTTCTTTTACAGAATGGAGTTTAAGAAAGCTGAAATATCATTGGTTTAGTTGCAGTTTCATAATTCTTTGACAGAGGTGAATTCTGTTGTAACTATATAAAATATAGATGTGTATATGGATTCTATTTATATAATCTGATATATTTCAAATTATATGTGTCTTTCAATATATCTCTTCACTTTATGGTTTATGGGACATTTTTACAGAGATAAAAGAATACATAAAGATAGGTACCGTAAATGCCGGCGTATAAGACGACTTCTGCGAGCGCTGAAATCGGCGCCAAAGACGGGGGTCGTCTTATACGCCGAGTCATCTTATACGCCAGAAATACTGGTAGTTTCCGGCGTATAAGACGACGTTCTAGGAATGCGGCCCGGCTATAAAGACGGGGGTCATCTTATACGCTGGGTCGCCTAATACGCCGGCATATACGGTACTAACGAAATATTGTTCAAACACCGATACGTTTTTGGTTAAAAAGGCAGACCAAGAAGGTCTGTTAACCTGCCCCATTTAGCAAACCCTACTAACGGCACTCCACCAATTCTCCTTCTGCTGTTTTACATTTGTTATGGTATTGGTATTGGTCTATCTCTATATGCACTAAATATTTTTATTTGAAAATGCTGCCTTATATAATAAATTAGCAAACTCTTAAATATAGGAAGGCAGAATTTTCATTGTAACTAATTCATGAAGACTGCGTCATTTTCAGATTGTTATTTCAGCTGCAGACAGGAATTGTTTTATTCTTAGAATAGAATAGACCTGGAAGGGACCCTGGAGATCTTCCAGTCCAGCCCCCTGCTCAAGCAGGAGAACCTATACCAGGGGTAGGCAACCTTGGCTCTTTTATGACTCGTGGACCTCAACTCCCAGAATTCCTAGCTGGCTCAGGAATTCTGATAGTTGAAGTCCACAAGTCATAAAAAAGCCAAGGTTGCCTACCCCTGACCTATACCATCTCAGACAAGTGACTGTCTAGCCTCTTTTTAAAAATTTAAAAATGGAGAGCCCACGATTTCTGGAGGCAAGCTATTCCACTGGTTAATTGTCCTCACTATCTGGTTTTTTTTTTTTTTTTGAATGTGTGGAAAAAATTACCTGTTTTAATCTTCTGTCAGTCCTAATGATAACAATACCAGCTGAATTTCCCAGACTTCAGGAATAATTGTTTAAAAGCATTTAAATGCTAACATTTCTTGCAATGCCCCATTCAGCAAGATGTTGACTTGATCAATATGCTGTCAGTGCATTGGTGCCAGTCGAGAAAAGGAGCATGTTTTAAAGACCCTAAAAGGAAAGCAAATATTGATGTCTCATTGCTTATGCACTATATTGCTCTTTTCTCAGATAAATAAGAACTGAATGACAATGGTCGTCTAAAAGGTCACCATAAGTCTTGCTAAAATTAGGACTTTTTTGTTTCAATAGCTACAGTCAGTTCTTGCAATAGTACAATTTACCAATGATAGACTGGTAAAATATAAAACAGTGAAATCTTACATTGAAGCATATAGAAATTCCATTGTTTATTAAAATTTATTTTACTACAACTATGCCTTTAATGCAAACAAAATCAGCTGAGATGCATGACCATCATCTTTTTTTAATAGTAAGAAAAATCTAAAAGAAAAAAGGACTTGCAAGATCACTGATAGCCATCCTTAATTATTTAAAGGTCAGATTAAATATTCAATTGGATTGATACCGGACTATATAAAAAGGGAAATTTTGGAAAAATTTTAACCTATGCCCTAAGTGTTTGATTTCTAAGCTTCATTTTTTTCAATCATAGAAATTTTAAAAATGAGGGAATGTAGCCACCATTGTTCTTAAATTTTAAGTTTGACCCATTGACTGATAATGTTCCCTGAACTGGAGTATGAGATGAGGACCCAGATCTGCATGCAATTTCTGATCATTTTAGCAAGACGGGGGAAGATGCTGCATCCACTATGACTGCAGTTACTGAAAATGAGAAACATGATTTCTCATCTTCTCTCAGAAAACATTTCTGTTCTCCCAGAAGATTGAAAAACAAAACTGTAACTATATCCACATACCGTATTTTCTGGCTTATAAGACGACTCGGTGTATAAGATGACCCCCGACTTTGGAGAAGATTTGCATGGTTAGAAAGTCATCTTATACGCTAGAAAATACGGTATGTGATGAATTCCTGTATTAATATCATGCCTTTTACAGCTTTCACATCCTAATAAATGTTAACTATGCCTTGTGGCCCCCAAACGTTTCCCAACAATGCTTAGATTTCTTGGACTGGCTTCCAAATGTTCCAATGTGTATGTTTACTCATTTTAATTATTAAAATAGAATTTCAATGTGTGAGAGATGGTCATGATATAAAACTAGCTTGGGTTATTTTTTATATCAGTACAAGGAAGAAATCCCGTCTGAAACATCACTGCTTCAAACAGAAAGGCGGTGTAGAGAATGGTGATGATGGCAGAAAAGTTTATTGGCAGTTCACTTCCTTCTATCCAGGACACAGCATATAAGTGATGCTTGAGCAAGGTCTGGGATGCTACACATCCTCTTCACGACCTTTTTTTCCTTGTCACCTTGTGGTATCTGAAGCAGAATATCCAGATTCAGCCACAGTTTTGTTCCATATAACATTAACCTAATGAACTTTCATATATTCAAACTGGACAGAGATTAATATTTATATGTATATATGTATGGGTAGGTATACATACAGTATGTGTGTATGAGTGTGTGTGTGTGTGTGTGTGTGTGTGTATGTCTGTAGCATGTGTATATATGTGTTATGTATGTGTATGGGTAGATATATATTTTCTTTTGAGACCAGGCAACAGGATTTCATCTTTAATGTAGGCCAGTGTGCTCATAATAAAAATGAGAATAAAGATTATCTTATCTATCTTATCTAATTGAGAATATCAAGAATGGATCCTTAGAATTCTGATTCACAAAATAGCTATCATTAGACAGTAAAAATTATTTAGAACTTTTAAAAAATGAACAAACTTATATGGTGGTGCTAAGAAATACAATTTGTTGTGATTTTTTATTATTGTAATCCTCATAAATTCATGTATTATAAAACAGTATCACAAAAACATTCAAGTCTGACTAATGTGAACATTCTATATTATTTAAGCTTAGAAAACAAAGAGATTAGTATTTGGCCTTGCTATGTTACCTTATATACAATCTCATGTCATATTTTGTTCACACAATATTGAGACTATGTGCTAAATTTATTCCTAGAGCCTAAATAAGTCATAAGGAAATGTCACCATCTTAAGCGTGGCGGTTGAGGGGCGGCTTTGTCAAGGTGCCATCTTGAGCGTTGCTGCAATCTGTTAAGGAGGGGACGAAGAGAGCAGCTCTCCCGCCTTGGCTCGCTGCAGGTAGCAGCCGCCGCCGCCGTCCCCGTCCGCTGCAGGTAGCAGCCGCCGCCGCCACCCCAGCCCACTGCTGCCGCCCCAGCCCGCCTCCCCGCCCCGGCCTCCTCCTCGGCCTCCTCGACTTCTTCGTCCGCCACCTCGGCCGCTTCATTGTGCCTGGAGGCCGCCGCCGCCTCGTCCCCGCTGCCCAGCATGTCCCATGTCCTGCGTGGCGGCGACCCACAGCCCAACTTTCTGCCGCTGGAGAGTGCCAGCTTGCCCCACCAGCAGCCACAGCCTCCCCCGCGGCGACAGGCCTCACCGCAGCCGCCTGCCTGGGCAATCCGGCCCGGCACTCAGCCAACCCTCGCTGCCCCGTGTGTGGCTTCCTTTTCCTTCTTCTCCACTATCATCGCCGCTGCCGCCTCGTTGTTTTCCTTGGGCTCTGCGGTGGGCCTTCTCCGGTGACTTGGGCTCCCCCCGTGACTTCGCCCGCTGCCCCAGCGGCAACTGCCGCCGCTGCGGTGATGGCCAGCAACAAGAGGAAGCGTGACAACAAGGCCAGCACCTTCAGCTTCAATTGTACGCTGTTGCTGGGTCCCGCTGCATTGGGGAACGGGCCCTTGGGGAGGCTGTCGAGCAGGCCAGAGGAGCCGGCCTACACTGGCACCCCGTGGAAGAAGACGAATTACAGTCCCGCCGTGGCTGGGTTGACTTTACACAATTGTTGGATATCTGGAGAAGCCATTGATGAGCTACACGAGAGGTACTTGGAGAAGTTGACCCAGCTCTTTGAGGAGCATAAGGCCAAGTACGGGCTGCCCCAAGACAAGTACCTAATGATACCTAGCCGGCCACATTGGACCAGCCTGGGACACAGAGGGGCAATATTTTTTAGAGAATGTTTGTTGTGGGTATGTATATGTATGTAGATGAATGGTGGCCCTGTTATGTATAAATTTTATTATTGTATTTAGGGCATATGAATGTGAATATTTTTATTTTTATGTATATAAATTGAGTCTGAATGTGTATTGAGTGTTTGGGGTATGAGAATGGTGGAGTCAGGGGCGGAGCCTGGTACCCCTTCTGCTGAGTGCAATAGCAAAAGTAGGGGGGGCTGGGCTTACCCTTGGGCTTGGTCTGTATGGAAAGCTAGTCCGGTCAGGAAGGGAGAAGGCTGGTGAGGGTGGGGGTACTCTGGGGAGGGGAGAAGGTCGGAGCATCCTGGTTATGACTGGGATGGGCAGATATGGCGGGAGCCGAGGGGCAGGCCATCTTTGGGGAACGAGGACTCGCTATATTAGAGTGATTCCTTGTTCCAGCCCCTCAAAAGGCTCATCCTGTAGTACTGGTGACAGGGGAGTACAGGGCCCTAGTTGTAGGCTGCTGTTGCTTAATGCCAGGTCCGTTGTCAACAAAGCCCCCCTTGTCCGTGATTTAATATTGGACAGCGGGGCGAACCTGGCATGTATAACCGAAACCTGGCTGGGCCCTGAGGGGGGTGTTTCCCTCTCGAAGATGTGCCCGGACGGGTTTGTGGTGCTTCATCAGCCTCGACATCAGGGCAGGGGTGGGGGAGTGGCAGTCATCGCTCGGAAGTCCTTGAGTCCTCGTGGGATTCCTGCCCCGGAGGTTGTTGGGTGTGAATCCCTCCTATTGAAGTTGGGTTCACGGGTTCAATTGGGCTTGCTGCTGACGTACCTACCTCCCAGCTGCATTGCAACAGCCCTGCCTGCATTGCTGGAGTCAGTAGCCGGGTTGGCGGTGGAGTTCCCCAGACTTATGGTACTGGGGGACTTTAACCTACCATCACTCGGTGATCGCTCAGAGGCGGCGCAGGAGTTCATGGCTTCCATGGCAACCATGGACCTGACCCAGGTAATTCAGGATCCGACTCATAGGGGTGGTCACACACTCGACCTTGTGTTTCTCTCGGGGCAATGGAGACATGATCTGGAATTAAGGAGAATAGAGATCTCGTCCTTGTCATGGACAGATCATTTCCTATTGAGGCTGGACTTCAGAGCATCACTCCCCCATTGCAGGGAGAGGGAGCCGACTAGGTGGTTCCGCCCCAGGTGCCTAATGGACCCAGATCGGTTCCAGGAGGAGCTTGGGGAAATACCTGACTCCCTTGTCCACAACTCGTCCGGGTCCCTGGTTGCGGCCTGGAATGAGGCGGCGTCCAGGGCCCTGGATCGAATTGTGCCTTTGCAACCTCTCTGTGGTGGTGGTCCCCAGAGGGCGCCTTGATTTACTGAGGAGCTCTGGGAGATGAAGCGCCACAAGAGACGTCTAGAGTGACGTTGGAGGGCCAGTAACTCTGAATCTGACCGATCACCATTAAGAGCCTATCTTAGGACTTATTTAGTGGCAATAAGGGCGGCAAAGCATGTTCACTTTTCCGCACTTATTGCGTCTGCAGAATCTCGCCTGGCCACCTTGTTTAGGGTGACCCACTCCCTTCTTAAAGTGGAGGAGGCGGAGGAACCCTTGCAGGGGAGAGCTGAGGAGTTTGTTCAGTTTCTTTCGGACAAAATCGCTCAGATTCAGAGAGACCTAGACTCCGACTGGGCAGTGCCAGCCGAGTTGCCGGGGGCTAGTCTTAGTCATGTTATCTGGAGCGAGTTTGAGCCTGTGACCCCTGATGAAGTGGACAAGGCAGTGATGGCAATGAATGCCGCCACCTGTTTATTGGACCCGTGCCCCTCCTGGCTGGTTTCTGCCAGTAGGGAGGTGACACGAGGCTGGCTCCAGGCGATAATCAATGCCTCCTTGATGGAGGGGTCTTTCCCGCAACCTTTAAAGGAAGCGATGGTGAGGCCCCTCCTCAAGAAGCCTTCCCTGGACCCAGCTGTTTTGAAGAACTTTCGTCCTGTCTCCAACCTCCCCTTTGTGGGGAAGGTTGTAGAGAAGATGGTGGCGTCCCAACTCTTGCGATCCTTGGATGAAACTAATTATCTGGACCCTTTTCAATCTGGTTTCAGGCCCGGCTACAGCACTTAGACTGCTTTGGTCGCACTGACCGATGACCTCTGGCAAGCCCAGGATAGGGGTCATTCCTCTATCCTGGTGCTTCTTGACCTCTCAGTGGCTTTCGATACCATCGACCATGGTATCCTTCTGCGTCGTCTCGGAGAGGTGGGGGTGGGCGGCACCGTATTGCGGTGGTTCTCCTCCTACCTCTCTGACAGGTCGCAGTCGGTGTTGGCGGGCGGACAGAGGTCGACCCCTAGGCGCCTTGATCATGGGGTGCCTCAGGGCTCGGTCCTGTCCCCCCTCCTTTTTAACATCTACATGAAACCGCTGGGTGAGGTCATTCGGCGACACGGGGTGAGGTATCATCAGTACGCGGATGATACCCAATTATATATCTCCACCCCGTGTCCTTTCAGTGAAGCAGTCGACGTGATGTGCCGGTGCCTGGAAGATGTGAGGGTCTGGATGGGGGTGAACAGGCTTAGACTCAATCCTGACAAGACCGAGTGGCTCCGGGTCTTGCCTCCCAAAGGTCAACTGGATGGTCCATCATTGGTCCTGGGGGAGGGCAAATTTACCTCCCTCAGTGCAGGCACGCAACTTGGGTATCCTCCTGGACTCACAGCTAAATTTGGAACAACATCTATCAGCTGTGGCCAGGGGGACCTTTGCCCAGGTTCGCCTGGTGCACCAGTTGCGGCCTTATTTGGACCGAGAGGCTTTACTCACAGTCACTGATGCCCTTGTCACCTCAAGACTGGATTACTGTAACGCGATCTACATGGGGCTACCCTTGAAGAGTGTTCGGAGGCTGCAGTTGGTTCAGAATGCAGCTGCAAGAGCGATTGTGGGCGCGCCAAGTTACGCCCACGTGTCACCTATCCTCCGTGAGCTGCACTGGCTTCCTGTGGGTCTCCGGACGCAATTCAAGGTGTTGGTTATCACCTTTAAAGCCCTTCATGGCTTAGGACCAGGTTACTTACAGGACCGCATACTGCCGCACAGTTCCCAGAGACCGGTGAGGTCCCATAGATTGGGCCTCCTTCAGGTCCCGTCAGCCAGACAATGTCGGCTGGCGGGCCCTCAATGAAGGGCCTTTTCTGTGGTGGCTCCGACCTGGTGGAATCAACTTCCCCCCAAGGTTCGAACTACTCCCACCCTGCCGGCCTTTAAGAAAGCCGTTAAAACTCTCCTGTTCTGGCAGGCCTGGGGCTGATGTCCCCAGGGGGGGGCGGGATATGATCGGACTCACGGTATGATTGTATTATTTTATTGTTTTATTGTTGATGATTGTTTTAATTTTGTACGCCGCCCTGAGTCCTTTGGGATTGGGCGGCATATAAATAAAATTAAATAAATAAATAAATCATAATGAGATCCTTATTCAAGAGGAATACATTTAAAATTTGTATAGGACTATAATTAATATGGCTAGTACAGCTAGGCCTTGGTCTGTTTAATGACTACCTCAGTAATTCACAAATGATGATTATAGGCTGTAGTAAAAAAAAAAAAAACTTCTGACCAATGTATGCCTTTATGTCCAAATTTCATGCATCTGATAACCAAAGTGTTCTGTGTGAAACTGACTGAGGTCTGGCCAGTTTTGGTTTCAGCAATGCACTAGTGGGAGAGTTCTAATCAATTAATTAAGGTCACAAAGCTGAATGTTAACTTGCGGTTAGCACCTTTTAGGGAAATTCTGTGTTGCAGAGGAAAGCAGCTCAAGAAGAAATAGCTTGTTTAAGCAATCTCTCCACCTTATAAAGGGGCAAGAAAAGAAAAAAGAAATGGGCCAGAAAAGGATGAGATTAATTTATCTGAATAAAATTGCAGCAACCAATGATCTTCACAGCATCTCTCTCTTAGTCATGTTTTCATTTAGCAACCATTTTGCTTAATGATTAAGTTATTGGAATGGAATGCTGTCATTAAATACAACAGGATATAATAATGTACCTAAATACTGCACTTCAAAGCACTTATATTCATATTATTTCACTGAATGAAATTTTCCTAATCATTGCTTTTACATGGAAAATTAGCTTTACTCCATTATGAATAAAAGGAGAGACTTTGTTTTTATAAGCTGTCTGTCTGTCTGTCTGTCTGTCTGTGTCTGTCTCTGTCTTTGTCTACATATAAATGTGTGTTTGTGTGTGTGTGTGTGTATGTGTATGTGTATATATATATATATATATATATATGTATATATATGTATGTATATATATATATATATATATATATATATATATATATATATATATATATATATATATATGATGTTGTTATCTCTTCAGCTAATGTTTATTGGCTGTTAGCCCGCAGGCAATTTCCAAGAATATCATCAAAATAAGTAATTATATTTAACCTTTATTTTTAATTTTTATAATGATTTTTTTCTTGGGGCTACACTTGTAACAATCATTACTTACATTATTATGTACAGTATTTTATAAAATATTTAAAATCTGTTTTTATTATTTTTCCTATCATATTTTGTGCAATGTGAAACATGTAGAAATGTCACAAATATATATAAAAATGCTTAGGAATGTGAAAAATATTTCAATCGTGAAATGTGTTGGCCTCAAAAAGAGTCATTTGAAGTGTTCCACGTTTAAAACAATATATGGGTATTCATGCTCTGAACATAATATTTTCTTTTGTCCTTGGATTAAAACATGACCATTTTGATTATAATTATTTTGAGAGTGCCAAGTGCCACAATGGGATGGTTATTGTGCCTTGTTATTTCAGTGTTTTCCAAACACTTTCCAATCAAGCCTTTATAGTAGCCCATATCAGCCATGTCCTTGCTGTTAATGATTTCAACTGGATGGAATAATATAGAAGCAGAGTGTTGGAAAATAAGGCACATGGCCACATGGAAGAGGACAGCATCCCTGTCAGCCTGACTAATACAAAACAGCTGTTCTTTCAGCATCCCAGGAGGAAGTTTGAATTTAAATAGAATAGTAGATTTCAGATGTACCGTATTTTCCAGTGTATTAGATAACTCAGCGTATAAGACGACCTCTGACTTCGGAGATGATTTGCATGGTTAGAAAGTCGTCTTATACATCGGAAAATACGATAGTTTATTTTTCCAATAAGTAGCCTCCTCTACAAAAGTAGAAGAGGGCATGCAAATGCCAAGCATACATTCAAAACAAAATATTTTCTTCATTTTGTGCTTGCCCTTCTTATAGTGAGTATTTAAAATGTTGCATATAATAATCCAGTATTTTTTAAAAAAAACATTTATATGCTTCTCCAGATGCAGAAAGGCATTTCCAGAGGTCATTCCATTTTTTACTGATAATATAGCAAACACAAGCATTGGACCTTTTTTTAAGTTAACTATGTCATCTAAGTAGTATGATAATTTGTTTCACGCACAAACATAAATTAAAATCTTGCCCAAAATACAGAGATACATAATGAAGAGCAGAAGTTAAGACCTATTTGTAATATTTACTACATTGTAGTATATGTTCCTTAAAATGCACCTTTTCCTTGTACTTATTAAATCAATCACAAGGAGTCCTCACTTAACTACACTTGCTAAGAGGTGTGGTTCATAAAGCAAAATATTCCATAGTCATTAAGCACAATGTCATGTGATGATGGCTTGTGACTTCCTGACGGCTTCCCCACTGACTTTATCTGTCGGAAGGTTGCAAATGGTGGTCACATGAGACATAGGATGCTGCAGCGGTTAGAAATGTATGCCAGTTGCCAAGTTTTTGAATCACAATCACATGACCACAGGGACACTGTGATACCCATAAGTTTGATCTTATTTTTCTCAGCACCATCCTAACTTTGAACAATCACTGAAAGAATGGTCGGTAAGTAAGGACTGCCTATGTATGCATAACTTTATGTCTTCTCTTTCCTTGAAAAAAATTCAAGCTAGTTTATATTAAGAACCACCCAGGCAAATGCTTACTGTTTGTAATAGCTAGATCACAGGTCGGCAACCTGTGGCTCCAGAGCCGCATGCGGCTCTTTGAGCCTTCCCCTGTGGTTCCCAGCCTCCTCTGCCTTTGCAGAGAGAGACAGAGACAGGCAACTGCGCTTCCCTGCTTCTCTCTCTCTCTCTCTCTCTCTCTTTCTCTCTCTCTCTCTCTGTCTGTCTGTGTGTGTGTTTGTGTGTGTGTATGTGTAAAAGAGAGTGCACTCACAGTGTTCTCCGAGGAGCTGAAAAGCTTCCTGGGTGGAGCTCCTCCCTTTGCTGCGTCTCTGCAGGAAGCAGGAAGTAGGAAGGGCAGGAGAGAGCTAGCTAGCCCAGCTAGGCTGACTCAGGAATTCTGGGAGTTGAAGTCCATGAGTCATAAAAGAGACGAGATTGCCCACCCCTGAGCTTATTGGACAACAGCTTGAAGCTTGCCAGGTAAGCAGCAGATAGGAGAGGGGGGGGAGAGGGAGAGAGAGAGAGAGAGGAGAGAGAGAGAGAGAGAGACAGACAGAGAGAGACAGAGAGAGAGAGAGAGAGAAACCCTTTTGACATCTAAAATGAAGATAACACTGCATATATCCCTTTTTTACCTGTGTGTGTATGTATATATGTATGTACACACACATACACACACATGTGTATGTGTATATGTATATACACACATACACATACAAACACACACACATACACACACACCTATAATAAAGGTAAAAAAGGATATATGCAGTGTTATCTTCATTTTAGATATCAAAAGGGTTTTGCGGCTCCCGGTGTTTTGTTTTTCGTGGGAAACGGGTCCAAGTGGCTCTTTGAGTGTTTTGGGTTGCCTACCCTGGGGCTAGACCAATTAGAAATCTCAAACATCTAGAGAATATCAAGTTCCTTACCTGGCAAACATGGTCCTTCCAATTTATCCATCCCTTTATCCACCCCTTTATTTATTTATTTATTTATTTATTTATTGCCTGCTTGCATACTTCAGATTTTATGCCATTGGAGCCTCAGTCAGAATCACTTACAACATCTTCTCCAGTAAGAATTTGCATTTGGTTTACACTGGCTGAATGCATATTGAAGCCTGCATCTCATTGACCTTAATCCAGTACCTATTTCTACACTGCACGCACCATGTGCAAAGAAAATTCTCCTCTGTTACACCACAATAGCTAGTTTGGTCTCAGAACAATTATTAGTAGGTTTGCTGGTTCTTACAACAGTCATATTGTTCTTCTTTATCAAAAAGGACAATTAAATAACAGTTCTATTTACTCTACAAAAATGGTCTAGATTTATACGAAACTAGTGAGACTTATATCTCATAATCTCACTGAGACTTATGTCAAATGTTTCCCATGGATATCAATGGAAATTTGGTTTGGCTACCTCATCTGGCTTCAACCCTACATAGACTATAGAACATACAGTATATAGAAACCATTTTCTATTGCCCTTATGTTAATCTGCTCTCTTATCCCTGTAGGAATGATATAAACTTTCAGCATATTTTGTGACCCAAGAAAGCTAGTTAATTATTAAAGGTCTATTTCGGGATCATTTTATAAAGCCAGATAGATATTTTCAGGCAATTTGAACCCTGGCTGACCTGCAATACCAGCACAGATGGAAATATTCTCAAGAGCCTGATAAAATGAACATATCCAGAGCTGTCTGAAAGAGTCAGGCAGTTCAATAAACAAAATATTAAAAAGGGCCACACAACCCTTTCGTAGTATAAGCTATTCTCCAACTAAGAGTGTCCTGTACAGAAAGCTCCTTTTCCCATTCAGCACGTTTTTCTATCTTGAACCTGTGAGAGACTAAAGCAGACAAATAAGAGAAAGGTTTTCCTACCAATGGCTTATTAGGTATTATTTTGCTTTGACATATCTGAGGGTCATACACGCAGTTTCTAATCACCCTGGGTCAAACCTCATTTCTATTTGGTAAAATGTATAGAGTGTGACTTTGCTGGATGTTACAACCTATCTCACTCCTTACTTTCTCAGGCATCTAAATTAAACAGGCAAGCCCAAGAAACTCTCAGCAGTGATGTTTCCCTATATTGTATCAATGCAGTATTGCTCAAAAGCTCTTTCTTTCTATCTCATTTCAAAGGCACTAAATCTTCTTGGGAATACTGGAAACAATAGACTGCAAAAGAATTATCAGACTTGGCATGGCAAGAGAGATATAGAGGCTTCTCTGATGTTTTTATGGTAATACTGAGTCTTCCATAGATTACAGCTTTCTGTTTGGGGAAATATGGGGTTTTATTTTAATTTCCCAATGGATATGATGAACAGGATGGTACTTGCTTTCTCTCTCCTTTCTTTTCTTTTCTTCTCTCTCTCTCTCTCTCTCTCTCTCTCTCTCTCTCTCTCTCTCTCTCTCTCTCTCTCACTCACTCTCTCTCTCACACACACACACACACAAGACAGAGAGAGGGGGAGGGAAGGAGGAAGGGAGAAGAGAGAGAGAGAGAGAGAGAGAGAGAGAGAGAGAGAGAGAGAGAGACTGGTAATGAGAAATGGAATGGGCAGCTCTTTCCCTGTTTGGGATACCAATGAATTCCCTTTATTTGTCTCATTATAAATGTGCCACCTTTGGCACTGGTCTTTGGTTCAGCTCCTGGTTACATCAGCAACCATTTTCCTATACTCTGATGTGCTGCAATCATCTTCCAAAGCTAAATCTTTTTCTTTTGTTTCCCACTT
The DNA here is from genome assembly GCF_016545835.1 of Crotalus tigris. Taxonomy (NCBI): domain Eukaryota; kingdom Metazoa; phylum Chordata; class Lepidosauria; order Squamata; family Viperidae; genus Crotalus; species Crotalus tigris. The sequence goes on along the minus strand of NW_024097177.1, from coordinate 63,198 downwards.
TTTTTCATCTCAAGACTTTCATTATGCCCCCTTCCTTTGCCCAAGGCACACCAGATTCAATAGAAAGTAATTAGACTATTAATTAGAATCTGTCTAAAGGAGGCCAGTTCTACTTAAGTATTATCTATGGTTGTTTTTCCTTTTGTTTCGGACACTTTTAGTGAGATTAATTCCTGTTTACATGAGTTATACAAAAAATTAATATCTCCCTGTGAAATAAGTAGGGGATAGCAGTTTGTGATTCTGCTATAATAGCTAATTGCTTTTGTTGGGCATTCTTTCTATCACATTATTACTTCTAGGGAAAAAATGCAGTAACTTTCAGGTGATTTTGCCTACAACCTTTAGCTACCCTGTTCAACATGGCCAATATTCATATATTATAATAGTAATCATTTAAACCATCTGGACAGCACCAGATTGTTTCTGAGCTGAGCTATTTTAAGTCATTTTTGTTAATAGACTTTGGCATTTGTTAAAGCAGTTACCATAATTGTGTAAATTAATTTATGTTTTGCATGAATAATTTCATTTCTTTATCTTTTTCTCTCCTTTACTTATTCTCGCTCTATTTGTATTCAAAATTTCATAAACGTCTCTCAAATATACTAAGTTCTAAAACAATTCTTTACAAAGAAATATCCGTTCCAAATACTTGCTAATTTCGAGTGAAACCTATCAGTTCTGTCATTACCAATTTAACTGTTTCTATTAATGTAAGATAAAAAAGCTAACAAGGTTTGGTTGGGAAAGTCTTGATGGTACTAATTAAATGGTCTAGTTGTAGGTGAAGGCTATACACATTCCCCATATTTTGATCATTTTTTGTTCTTTTTTTCCTAATATTTCTAATCATACAAATAATTGTAACCAACATGATAATAGCTTTGCACATGAAGGTGATGATTATTACAGATAATATTTTGTAAGCAAGGTAATCTTCCAGATATATAATCACAACCGCATATTGTATTCATAATATAGTACATAATAAACACAAACCCTTGTCATAATGACACTCCATATCTGCCTAGAGTTTGCACAATCCTATTGGTTATTTTTCCTCCTATGAGTCCATAGCACAGTACTTTTCCCAACAAAGGCACAGATGTTTTGGACCACCTCTTGGAAACTGCCATCACAGTTACTTTTTGGATGTCATATTCATGCAATAGTATATAATTCCATAAAAACAAATTATGAAGAAATTAAATATTCCTTGAGCCAACAATTAAAAAGTCAAAGTGATTTTGGGTGGCCCAAGCTAAGTTCCAGTTAAAACCATATGTGATGACATTATCCCATCCTGTAGTAAAATCTACTTTTCATGACTAATAACCCCATATTTGGCAATTGCTAGTCTGAGCTTATTAGCCAGACAGAAAACATTGTTGCATCTGAGGTTACGGTTTAGCTTTAAAAGAAATGAATCAATAATTTGGACTCAGCAAAGTCATAGTTATAATGAACGTATCATTAAAAATACTTGAAATTATTTTGTTGAAAGTGGATGATTTATCAACAGCAGATGACATTGGTATCCTTGAGAATAAATAGATGTGGTGCTATCAATGTGTTATTTCTGTAGAATCTAAGAACATGAGCAGTTCTCTATTACATCTAACCCCTGATCCATCTGTTCTCACTATGACCATCCAACCACACAAAGAAGCCCACTAGAGTCTCTTCAGATAGCTTTCAGAGGTAGTCACATAATAGCCATGGATTCCCATGATTTGCATGAATTTGTCCAATCTTTTTTAAAGCCAGCTAAGCTGACACCAGCACTACATTTCATGGTAATGAGTTCCAAAGAGGAATTATTATTGGGTAATAATAATAATCCTTTTGGCTGTCCAGGTTTTTCTAGGATTCAATTTCATTGGTGACCTCCAATTCTAGTGTTTAGATTTGGTATTTTGGAAACAGAAAATAATTTATCATTATCCACGTCTTACATATTTTTCTAGACATCAGTTATGTCCCTTCTCATTCACCTCATTTCTAGACTAAAAAGACCAAATTATTGCAACTGTTCTCTTAAAGAATATGCTCCAAGCTCTTGATTATTTTAGTTATTCTCCTCTGAACCTTTTTAGCTTACTATATCTATTCAAGGTTTAGAACAACACGTAATATCTCAGATGTATTTATGCCATTGATTTATATACAGACATTATGATATTGGCATCTCTATTTTCAATATTGTTTATTATTATTCCTTTATTGATACCTTCATTGAACTATTTGCCATGATGCCAAGATCTCTTGTTAATCTTGCTTGCCATGATCCCATTTTATGAGTAGTTAGAATTTTTGGCACAAATGTGTATTTTTTTTCTACATTTATTGCTATTGAGATCTGCAATTTTGATGCCCATTGCCATAATATTTAGAAATTCCTTTGGAAATCTTCACATTGGTTTTACCATTTACCATCAACTTAGTGTCATAATGATTTGCTATTCTACCAGTCATGCCTGTTTCTAAATAATTTATAAATATTCTGGGAAAGCATTAGTCTTAGGACAAGTCCCAATTTTTTTCAACTGATAACAATCTTAGTGTACCCAAACTGAATTGAGGCTGCAAGGATTTTTCCATAGGTACCAGTTCATATATCCTTGCAAGAGAAAATGTAGCTTAAGGCAAACAGTTTTAACCAGGAAATTATGAATAGTGAGTTCTAAATGCCCACATCCTCACCATCGTTGCATTTTCCTAATATTTTTTTAAAGACCCACAGGAAATCTTTACCACAGATTTCCTGTATCACAATTACATCAGCCAAGCTGAATCAAGTCCTACTGACAAAATTAAAGTTGGTTGAAGTTCAGACATGGTGCTTAGTCAGTTGGAATATGTGGCTTTTTATCTTCCTACAAGCACTTTCCCAAAGCACTCTTCTGGTTATCCACAGCACCATATTTATATTTTGCATGCCAGAAAGTGACAAACATTAAAGTAAATTTGACAGTTGATCATGCAGAAAATTAAGTGAAAATATGAGAGCAGCTCCTGGAAGACCCATACCCCAGCCCACTTTCTTGGCTGTTTTACTGTTTGCATTTCCCAGTATATCTTTGATATTCTATGTGATAAGGACCTATTTTTCCATAAGAATATGCTCTTACCAGATTGTGATAAAAACTAATGATGTTTTTAACATAAACTGAATACAAAGGTGGCTTTTAAAAATGATTAAAATTATATTCACAACTTTGCTGGATACATCTAGATTCTTTCAGTAAGCCTTCCTTCCTTTCATAAATTGTTGATTTTTTTTTTATTGAAAATTTTTATAAATTTTTACAAAAAAACAAAAGAATAACAATACAACAAAAGCATAGACAAGAAACTAAACAAAACAAAACAAAACAACCCTTTCCCTACCCCCCCAAAACCCCCACTCCCTCCCCCCCCCGGAGCTTCCCAGAGCAGAATATAGGCTTAATTAAAAAAAATAAAAAAGTTATATGAAAAAAGAGAATATAACTAAAATACATATATGTATATAAAAATAAAAGTTATAAAAAAGCTAAATAATATTTTTTTATATCCAATTTAAATTGTATAAACTTTATCCATTTATCCCAAACAGCAAAAAATTTCTCTTGCGATTGTTCTTTTAAAAAAGCCAAAATCTTTGCCATTTCCGCCAGATAAGATACTTTAAGAAACCATTCCTGCAAAGTAGGCAAAGATTCCTTTTTCCAGTATTGTCCTACTAACAGCCTTGCGGCTATAATCAAGTTTAACATCAATATAACCTCCTTTGTGTCACAATCAGTAACTATACCTAACAAAAATAATTGTGGAGTAAATTTTACCCTCCTTCTAAAAATTCTCTGAATATTCCACCATATCTTAATCCAAAAGGCTTTTATATTTCTACACGACCACCAAATGTGATAGTAGGTGGCATCCAAACAACCACATCTCCAACATTTAGGCTGTAGGTCAGGGTACATAAAAGACATTTTTTGTGGGTCAAGGTGCCATCTATAAAACATTTTATAAAAATTCTCCCTTAGATTCTGTGCTTGTGTAAATTTAACATTTCTCACCCAAATGGTTTCCCAGGTATCCAGTAGGACTGGTTCACCAAAATTTTGCGCCCATCTGATCATACAATCTTTAATTAATTCTGTTTCTGAATCCAATTCCACTAGAACCCCATAAATTCTCTTAATATGAGTTAGTCTTTGGTCCTTCACTTGCTTAATAAAATTTTCATCTTCTCTGAGAAAACCCACCTTACGATCCATCTTCCATCTATCTACTAATTGCCTATACTGAAACCAAGTATAAGAAATGTTTTCATGTACTAACTCTTCCAATAGTTTTAACTGCCAATTTTGTCCATCCCATCTAAGTATAAATTGTTGATTTTATCATGCTAAAAGATCAGTTATTATTTTAAAAACTTCATTTTCTCCAAAATACCAATCTACCTTAAAAGTAGCAATATCAGTAGTGGCAACAGCCAAATTCTAGCTGACTGGGGTGTGATGAATGTTATTTACACTTCAGTTTGCAGCTTTTCATACAATCTCATAAGAGAATAAATCCACACTTCCATGGAGGGCTATGTACAAGGAAGTCTGTGACTGTTAAGCAAAGGTGTCAGACACATATGGGAATGTATTAATAAGGGTCACACCTACATTTTAAAGATTTACAAGTGACTATGAGAATGTGGATGTGAGAGAAAAAGAGATCAGGACAACAAAAGCACAAAGTTTGACATATGATTTAACAATGGGAAAGTTATTTAAATGCAGTTGTTCATGGTCTTATGAAAGCCCATCACTTGGAAATTTTTATCCCCTTAGCCATTTTTATTGCAAAAATCCTATTGTTTTACACTTAAGTTACCCACTGATGTTGTAAAGATTATGGCTGCAGAAGGATCATTATTACCTATTGGATAGAGGTCATATAGACATCACTGATGATCACCTAATTGGACTCCTGACAGTGGGCAGAGTTAGCCTGCAATACTGCATTCTAACCATTGTGCCATCGTGGCTCCTTGGCTCCACCACAGCTACTAATCAATCATTGTTTCTACCCCAATCCTCTCGGATCATGTACTAAAATTTTAAGTAGGAGTGAAAAACAGTAGAACAACTCTCTCAGATCTAGAAGAAAGCTATTTGTTCAAGAAAGATCAGTGGAATGTTGTTCTGAAAGGATTTTGTGGAATTGTATATCAGTTCTATGTACAGACACACATACTGATAGTGTAAATATGGAAATTTACACATATGTATGCAGTTCTTATTACATAATAACCACAGAGCTTGTTCACTGACCCATTTAATCTATTGTTTATTTTGCTTGTGTGTGTGTGTGTGTGTGTGTGTGTGTGTGTGTGTTATTGTATAACTTCATTTGAAGTTGGCCTACTATGTAAGGGAGGGAGATGGACAGTTTAGAAATGTGAAATATAAACAAATGCATATATTAATGCTATTCCAATAGGTTTTTTTTTGTTCAATAGCTTTAAATCACAAAAAAGCCTCAAACCTCAAATTTTGATTAAAACAAATGAGGTAAAAATGGCAAGTACCTTGTGGGATTGTCTGAGAAAACCTGGCCATATCATCTCCAATGAATTTATAAGGATTATAAGAATGTATCATTAAAGGATTTGCTTTTCCAATGGAAACTGTACGCCCGAAAGCATATTACTAGTACAGCCAACAGGTAAACAGCCTAATCAAATGGTAAGTGGAAACTGAATTATTATGGGAGAGAGTGAACAAAAAAGCCCACCCATATAGGAAAATGTTGAACATACAAAATTTAGGTTTTCTTTATTTAACTTCTGTCTACACACAGGGACCTCTATAGCCAACTATAGTAAAATAATAAGCTAGCAATAAATGATTTGTTGACTGGATCCAACAACTTGTATAAGTATTAGTATTCTAAAACACTATAATTTCTGAAGCACTGAATAAGCCAGCCTGCTTTGGAAGGGACTTTGACAGGATATCAGTTTGATTCTCTAAAGCTTCTTCAGCTCTGACTAGATGGTGGGGAGTGGAGGGATTTATATTGTTTGTAGATAGCTGGTCATTTGTATTTTTTTTAGAGAGTCAATGGGGCCATTTGGAGGTTTACTTGTGTTCTCAGGGTCACCTGAGTAGTGCAAATGTGTATGGAGCCTTCTTGGCTGCAGGATGTTTTTTTGTCCTGTGTCCCTTCACTGTTGAAGTCAGGCACAGGTTGTTGGGGATAAATCTGTGTTGTCTGAATCTCAAACTGATATAAATCCCTCCATTCCCGACCATCTACTCACAGCTGAAGAAGCTTCTCAGATGAGAAGCGAAATGTCTTCAAATAAAACAAGAAAGTACAGTTGCTTCCTGAAAAAGCACCTTTGGGACAACCATACCTGGATGAAAGAGAATCTCTATAGACATTTAGCTATACACTTTGGGATGAACACCCTTTGAATGGTGTGAGAGTATGAATGGATTTCCAGAAAACATTGCAGACTACAAGAACCATTTGTGCTTCAGTTTGAGATTCAGACAACACAGACTCATCCCCAATAGCCTGTGGCCTGTCTTCAACAGTGAAGGGACACAAGACAGAAAAACATCCTGCAGCCAAGAAGGCTCCACACACATTTGCACTACTCAGGTGACCCTGAGAACACAAATAAACCTCCAAATGGCCCCATTGACTCTCTAAAAGAACGCAAATGACCAGCTGTCTGCAAGCAATATAAATCCTCCACTCCCAACCATCTGGTTGGAGCTGAAGAAGCTTCTTGGATGAGAAGCAAAACACCCTCAAAGAAAAACAAGAAAGTCCAGTTGCTTCCTGAAAAAACACCTTTTGGACAACCATACCTGGATGACTGAGAATCTCCACAGACATTTGCATTTAAGATTCACATGCCTGCATTTTTACTATATATTGGAAACATGACAAAATTATTAAAGCTTATATAGTACAGAAGGATGGTAAGAAAGCAGGACAGAAGGAAGGAAAGAAAAATTGATAGCAATTTATCATATACCACGATTGAAATGGAAATATTCACAGGTAGTAATAATGGAGAAAGGGGCGTTGTCTTACCTGAACGCCTTTTCTCAGCATGATGATGGAGAATCCACGGATGGGTTGTCTTAATCTATCTGCTCCAATTAGACTAAGTCTGAAATTTAGTACCATCCCCTCTGTGCCAACTGCACCCCAGTTTTAGGCTAAGGCGATACTCAGACTTTAGTCCGACGCGTCTGATCAATATGGGAACCAGGCCAACTGACCTAATGGGAGGGAGTGGATTCTCCATCATCATGCTGAGAAAAGGCGTTCAGGTAAGACAACGCCCCTTTCTCCAGCATGATTGGATGGAGAACCCACGGATGGGACATACCAAAGCCCTGTGTCCCTAGGGTGGGGAATTAGATTGGGCCTGGGTCCCATCCAACGTTAATGTGTGTTCTAGAACCTTGCGGTCAAATGAAGCCGTAGAAGAGGCATATATATATCCATCTTGTAGTGACGGACAAGGGAAGAGGGCGATGCCCATGTTGTTGTTCTACAAATTCCCTCTATGGAGGCCTGATTAGACCAGGCAGCTGTAGCAGCTGCGCCCGGGTGGAATGGGCCGTGAAATGCCTAGGAGCTTGCAGTGACTGAGACTGGTATGCCAGAGAAATACAAACTCTAATCCACCTGCGTATTGTGGTTGAAGAAACCTTCTGACCTAGTGATGAAGGGTGATAGGACACAAACAGAGCCTCTGTTCTGTGGAAAGATGAGGTTCTCTGTATATAACAATATAAGCCCTGCGCACATCCAATTTGTTCCACTGAACCTCTATGTCATTAGATGGGTTAGGACAGAAGTCCGGCAAAACTATTTCCTGAGATCTATGATACAAGGACTTGACCTTAGGCACAAAGGAGGGGCCTAGCCTAAGGGTTACCCTGTCCTTATGGAAAGTACATAGGTCCTTCCTCACTGAAGAGCAGCCAGTTCAGAGATCCTCCTGGCTGAAGTTACAGCAACAAGAAATGCCACCTTCATCGATAACTGTTTGAACAAACCAATGTCAATAGTTCAAAGGGTGCGAAACAAGAGCCTATAAACATGATGAAGATCCCACGAGGGGTATCTATGTACAGTTGATGGTCTGACATTGTTAGCTCCTTTTAAGAAGGAGCGTATCATAGGGTGATGTGTTAAGGATTCATTGCCACAGGAAATAACTGTGGCAAGTGATGCTACCTGCCTGCGGATGGTGCTTGTGGAAAGCCCTTTGTCTAGACCATCCCTCAGGAACTCCAAGATAACTGGCATTGAAACCGTCAAAAGGTCAATTTTTCGAACTAAACACCAATTACAGGAGCCTCTCCACGTGGCATCGTATATTCTATTTGTCGAGGGTTGCCTGGATTGCTGAATCATAGCCATGACCTTCAATGAATATGAGTCTCGGCCTAAGGCCTGCCTCTCAAGTGCCAGACAGTTAACTGGAGCCACTGAGGGTCTGGATGGCGTAGTTCCCCCTGAATGTGGGAGATGCGATTTGCTGGGATCCTCCATGGAGGGGATGGGGAGAGTTCCATCAGGTCGGCGACCAAGAGCATCTCGGCCAATGCGGCACAACCAGGAGGACCTCTGCTCATTCGCAAAGGATCTTCCTGATCGTGGAAGGGGAGGGAAGGCATAGAGCAGTTCCCTGGGCCAGGGACTGCGGAGTGCATCTGTTCCCTCCGCTGATGGAGATGGGAACCTGGAAAGGAACCTGGGAAGTTGTGAGTTGATTGGGGAGGCAAAAAGGTCTAAGGTTGGGGAACCAAACCTGTCCACGATCTCTCTGAACACCTTCGGATCCAGCTGCCATTCAGAATGGTCCACGGTTGCTCTGCTCGGTGAGTCCGCCTGCTGGTTGGTCACTCCGGATATGTGCTCCGCCCTGATGGAGGCAAGATTCAGTTCCGCCCAGGACCCCAGCAATTTGGCTTCCTGCATGAGAGGCCTGGACCTTGTCCCCCCCTTGTCTGTTGATGTGGGCCTTGGCTGTAATGTTGTCGGTTAAAATCAGGACATGTTGGCCCTGTACTATATCGGTGAATCTCTTTAGGGCCATATGTATGGCTCTGAGTTCCAGCCAGTTTATATTGTTCTTTAGGTCCTGTTTGGACCACTGACCTTGAGCCCAGTGTGTGTGGAGGTGTGGCCCCCACCCAAACAGGCTTGCATCTGTGGTAATGGTAATCCTGTCTGGTTCTAATACTGCTCCCGGGGAGTCCCACCCTTGAAGGGAGTTCAACACCGACGTGGAACTCGGACCTTCTGGTGGGATGTGCTGGTGTGAAGTCTCTGAAATAGAAGGAGAAGCCATGTAATTCTCTGGCATGGAGGCATGCCCATGGCACAATTTGCATGCAGGACACCGTCTTCCCCAGTAGCTGTGATAGGAAGGTCAATGTGACTACTCTGTCCCTTCGGATCCGACGTACGAGAGTCTGAATAGAGTTCCTTCAGTCCTGAGATAGGTAGACCGTACAATTGTCCGTGTCTATAACAGCGCCCAAATGGAGGAGCCGGGTTGTTGTATGACTTTTCTGGAAATTAACAGAAAACCCGTGCTCCTGAAAGACCTTGATGGCTAGGGCGAGGTCTGACTGAGCGTTTCGGAATGTGACTGAATTAGTATGTCATCTAAATAGCATTGAATTCTGATTGGAATTTGTCTAAGGTGGGCTGCGAGCACTGCCAGTACCTTGTAAATACCCTCGGTGTCGATGAGAGGCCAAATGGTAGGACTCTGTACTGGTAGTGGCGTTGGGCATAGCTGAATCTGAGGAATTTGCGGTGGTTAGGAAAATGTCTCAGTTAGGTCTATTGAGGTAAGAAAGTCACCTTGCCTGATGCTGGCCAGGATTGATTGAAGTGGTTGCATCTTAAACTTCTTATACCTCAAGTAAGGTTTAGACCTTTCAAGTCTAAGATTGCCCTCCAGCCCCCCAAGTCTTAGGGATGACGAAGAGGTTTGAGTAAAACCCTCGTCCTTCTTGGTCTTGTGTACTGGTTCAATTGCTCATATTTGTAATAAATGAGCTATGGCCTCTGACATAAAGTCAGCCCTGGACCTGCTCATTGGGATAGGGCAAGAGCGGAATTTGTCAGGTGGTTGAAAACAAAATTCTAGTCTCAGATCTTGGGTGATGGTGTCTAACACCCATGCATCTGTAGTGATGGCTGTCCAAGTGCTGGAATAAGGGGCCAGCCGGCTTCCTATGGGAAGTGAGACTGTGAGATCACTTGCCTCGTTTAGAGGAACGGCCCCCCAGGCCTCAAAGGGGCCGCTTGGCCTGGATCTGTGGTCTGCTTCTGCATGCTGAACGATCCGTCTGGGCCCAGTCCCAGGATGGAGCTGGTCGAAAGGCAGCCTCCTGTAACTGCTCTGTGACATGAGTTAACCAGAGTTTTACGTTTGTCCTTACCTTCAGTTAAGTATGGTTCTAGTGCCTTACCAAAGAGATGTCCACCTGTGTAAGGTTTAGAGGCCAGACGCCACTTGGTCTTGGTGTCTGCTCGCCAATTTCTGAGCCAAAGGAGCCTTCGTGCGGAGATGTCTGCCACGATGGTCCGGGCCGTGTATTTGGCCATGTGCAGGGAAGCGTTGGCTAGGTATTGAGACGTGGCCACTAACTTACCCAGATTTTGGTGAGCTCTGAGCTGCTCCGGAGGGATTCTGTCCTGGAGCTCATGTAACCCAAGGGCTGAAGCCCTGGTGAAGAAGGCCATGGATGTTGCCGCCTTTGTTGCCCAGGCTGATGCCAGATGGGAACTACGCAATGCGGAGTCAATCTTTTTATCCTCCGCTCTAAGTGCCTCATTTATATCCCCAGGAATGTTAGCATTGGGAAACAATGAGTTCAATGGCTCATCAATCTCAGGGACCTCCAATAGGGAGGCCAGAGAAGGGGCAACATTGAATAATGTCTTCTCTATGGCACCAGGGCTTGAGAGGGCAGGGGATATGGTTCTGAGAGACTGAGGGCTCGTATATATAACATGGGGACCCTTGGATGTTGTAGGTGGGCCTCCTGCTCTTGAGGGAGGTTTGCAGTTGTGCAGGCCTTGATTAGCAGGGAAATAAAAGTGAATGGTCAAAGAGACCAACAGGAGGGGTGGGGTCAGATGAAGTGATACTTTCATCGTCTGACATAATCAGGCCCGATGGTTCAGCCCCTGTTGATTCTAGATCTGATGAAGGTTCATCCATGATATCTGGAGATTGGAATGATACATGGATTGTAGGGGTGGCTGTTGGGCGTGGGAAGCCATGAATTGAGCCACAGCCTGAGCTATCATGGACTGAAGGTAGTCTGGGATTAGAGTCTGGTTCTCAGGGGGGTGAAGCCCTGCTGCAGTGGGGGTGAATGTGGTCTGGGGACCCACATTAAGGGTGTCCTGGCTAGTCAAGCCTGTCCCTGGGCCCGCTCTTGTGGCTGATTCTAGTTGGAAAATTCCCCTGGAGGGAGACCAGGCCCCTGGGGCTGAGCCACAATGTGAGGAAAGGGGTTCAAAAATAGACCTTCCCATCGTGCCTGTCAGATCTGGGGAGGCCGCTCTCAGTCTTTGGGACTCCTCCTCCCTCTGTGGCTCCCTGCTTGGCCAGGCTCGCTTGGTGGTGTTCTTTCCACTTGCCTCTGTTTGACGTTTCCTCTTGGCCGGCTCGCTCGTTTTCTCTGCCATGCTGAGTCTGCTCTGGGCTCAACCTTGACAAAACACCCCCCCTTGGCGCTGTAACTCACCAAGGGAGCCTACAGAGATGATTCGGCCCATGAGGGGGGTGGGCAGGGGATTGGTGGGCACTGCGTCCCTTGGGAGCGAGCTGGCCCTCCCCATTCCAAACCGCTGTGGAGATGATGCTGGTAATCTCGAGGCCTCTGCCACCGGTGATCGTACACTGCCTTCAGGAGTGAGCTCCAGGCAGTCTGGTCTTCAGCCACACACAAAATGGCCACCGGATTCAATTCAAAACGGCGGTCGCAGAGTTTGCGCCAAAAAACGGCCATTAGAAGAAGGCCTTGAGGCCTGAGGCCTAAGCTGTGATGAGCCCTCGTTCCAAGGAATCGCTTGGACTCCTAACGCAGCGAATGGATTCCCCCAAAAAAAGGCCGTTAGAAGAAGAAGGCCTTGAGGCCTGAGGCCTAAGCTGCGATGAACCCTCGTTCCGAGGAATCGCTTGGGCTCCTAACGCAGCGAATGGATTACAATTAGGTGAGCTGAGAGAGGCTGAGGCAGGCCGAGGCCTAGTAAGGCCTCCAGGCTCCAAAAATTGGATCGGTGCCAAAAACTTTCTCCTACTGCTGGGGCGGTCTGCTGAGGCCGAGGGACCTAGAAAAGGCTTCCTCCAGGCCTGACGAGCCTCGTCATCGCTTGCGGAGCCCCCCAGTCAATTGGTAAGCTTACCCCTGCCTCTAAGGCCTCCAGGCTCTGGTTAGAAGAATGGAGCCTCTGATGCAGAGGAATGGCCCCTGGTAGGAGATTTCTCTTGCTTCTGGGAATCCAATTTTCAAGCTGATTGTGAAGCTGAAAGGCTCTCAAAGGGAGAAAGGGAAAGTCCCCCCCCCCAAAAGGGAGGTTTGTCAGCCTGTCAGCCTGCTAGGCTACAGGTTGGGATGATCATTGGAAAAAAAAATTTTTTTTAATTATCAAATCTATTAATAAAAATGGTTAGCACTAAGCTAAAGGGAATAAAATAATATAGGAATACACAGTCTTCTGCTCCAGGAGCAAAGAAAAAATGCGTCTTAGAGCAAAGAGACTAAGTCTAAAACTGGGGTGCAGTTGGCACAGAGGGGGTGGTACTAAATTTCAGACTTAGTCTAATTGGAGCAGATAGATTAAGACAACCCATCCGTGGGTTCTCCATCCAATCATGCTGGAGAAAGATAGCTTTCAAAGATAGTGTAGAGAGATAAAAAACACAAAGAGGATACATAGTTTGCTTGCATAGTTTATTATAGCATTTGAAACAATGATATAATTCCTTAAACCTGGGTAATTAACCACCTAAAATATACAGCCAAGAAAAAGGAAGGGCAGTATTTCAATTTCTGTGTTTAATGTGGAAATAGCTAGAGTAAATTTTATTCTTATTTTTTCTGCATATTCAGTTTAGTCATTTCTTTTGCCTGTGGATCAAAGATCTCAGGAAATGAAGTACATCCTTTTCTTCTCTAATCATGTACCCTTAACAAAATTTCACCAGTGGCTTACCAATCTCTTGTATAAGGCTAATAGGAAAAAAAAATCCTTCCAGTTACTCATAACTCCTAAACCAGCCCTTTGCTATATATTTTGTGAAATGTCTCTTACTGCTTACAGCTTCAGAGTTCTTACACCTGTAAAAATAAAAGAAAATCATAGGTACATATTTATATTTTAGTTAACAATCAGTGTATGATTTTGGATTGTTTTTTTCTTTTTCTCCTTTAACACCAACATACATTATTTGAATAGTAATGTTATTGTTGTTGCTCCTATTTATTAGACTTAATATTCTGCCTTACCTCATGTGCTAGGGTAATATGCTGTACATATCAAACCCTTCTCTAATTTAACTTCCCATCTTGTGAAATGGGTTTTGAAGAGATTGACTAGTCCAAAGTCACTAACAAACTTCAATGGCTGATAATTCACTTGAATCTGGATGTTCCAAGTCCTAATCAAACATCTTAATCACTTCACCACAGTATTTTAGGGAGTTGGAATGCTAATGCTCAGCAACTGCTGTCACTTTCAAGTTCAGGTTTGTCCATCAAATTATGCCCATAAAATGGATCTACTAAATAGCACAGAATCAAATTGGAAGAGTTAGTAATATCTAATATTGCTCTGTCTGTGTTGCCTTCAACTTAGTGTTGACTCTTAGCAACTTCCTGAACTAATCCAGGCAGTTTTCTTGGATAGATTTATGGAAGTGACTTGACATTGTCCTCTGCTTAAGGTGGAGAAACAGAGACTGGTCCAAGTCACCCTGTTGGCTTTGTGTCCAAGGCAGGATAAGAATTCCTAATATCCTGGTTTCTAGGCTGATGCCTTAACTACTACTCTAAAATGGCTCTCAGTATTGTATTACTCCATCTATAGTCAGAAGCATTATCAGTTGAAGCATATTGCTAAGATTTCTATTCTTAACTGACATGTATCATAATTGGAATGTCATGAAAACAGTGCATTGTTTCTACACCCAATATCTTTTTATGTATGCTTAAAATGTCTAATTTAAGCTAACCTTTAAAAATGGATCTTTTAAAAAAATATTAAATATCTGTGCATGAGAAAAACCAAAATCTCTTGAAAGATCTTGAAAGAGAAAATGTTTTCTAAAATTCTAAAATTTATCACTGGGCAAATTTATGGGCAAGATTATTATCCCTACTCTGCAAATCAAAACTGGATTAAAAAGTAAGATTTTAATTTGAATCAACTTTACTCAAGGCTGCATTAAACCTGAAAGCAGTTTCTTCATTGAATGACTGTCTTCATTGCACAAGTCTGCCACATAATCTATTTTCATGAAGTGCCTGACTTATTGATCTGCTAGAATGCCAATAACCAACTTGAAGTTTCTTGGTGGGATGAAGTAATCAGCCCTCATGAAAATTGATCCATAGCACTCAGTCTAGGCAAGTACTGTGAAACAGGAAATTAACATTTTACTACAAAATTGTGCCTTGAAATATTTTGATTGACTGCCATTAGAAACAGAATGGCTCAGCACTCTAATCTACTTCCTAAAGCAGATTGGTCATATTTGCAACTTTAGAGATTTTAAAGTAACTGTGAAGGGAAATAAAAGGCACACACGCCCATGTACAGTACACATCCTTATTATTATATATTCCTTTTACACTCAGACTATTGGGTCCACCTATCCCAGAAATGCCGAATCTAAAGTTCCAGTACCACTTATGGTCTTGTATACCATTCCAAAAACAGAATGTTCCAGAGAATACCATTGAACTGGCAATTTTCTGGAAATTAATTGTATGAATTGGGGATGCTTTAAGATGTTCTAGACATGGTGTTCAAGTCCAGAAAACCACAAACCATTTTTGATTTGAAAGATTAACTTTCAGAAAACATCTAGACCACAATCAGAATGGAAGTCCAGAGAAGAATTAGAATGTTCTGGAACCTTCAGTTCCTTGAGTGTAGCATATTCAAAAAGTTGTTATTTATACAAAAAAATTAAGATGATAGAAGAGGATACTTATTAAATATTGCAAATGTTCAATAATAATGTTGTTACTACTATTTTACTTAGCATTTGTCCTGCTTAATTGCAGGGTCTACTAGTTTTATGCTGCACTTACAGTGAAGCTTATCAATGCATAATGCCACAAGGGCTTTTCTTTTTAGGTGGCTTATGACAATGCTTAATGCTGTGAGACCTGAGAGGAAGCAACTACCTGGCTTAATGTCATCCATAGGCTGTGTGGCTAGGAAAGAACTAGAATCTGAGTCTCCTGATTCCTGGTCAAGTCTCTTAACCACTATACTACACCACCTACCTTAAATGAGGGGTAATAATGTTATGTTGTATTGATTATGTAAACATTTAAATGCAATCAAATCATTTTTTTCATTCTTTTACTTACATATTGAACTTCCTATACGCTAACATTTATCTCAGATAATGAAGTAGTAGCTCTCCTTTTTAAAATATGGCCTTTCAGTGGAAAAAAGGAACCTACTACAAAGTGCCAAATACAACCTATTGCAATATTTATTGCTTTAATTCCTAAAGATGAATTAATTTTTCTGATCTGATTGCTGTATTTCCACAAAGCCCAAAAGCCAATAAAATGTACAATAAATAACAAAACCTCAGAAAACCTCAGAAAACAAAACAAAACAAAAATAACAATAACATCAACAAATCCCATGAGAGACTTTAAGTTCTTCAACAGGAACTTTATTCAGGAAGTTTATGCATACAAATCATGTCCTGAGTCAGTGATCAAAGCTTCTTTTCACATCTACTCAAGGTTACACACTGAACAATAAACCTCAGAGTTCAGTACAAGTATTGGCTTTATTAAAGTTCATGTCCATGTCTCCCTTCCATATGTTCAAGCAAGGTAGCCATCCTGTTTGTTACAGACTTTTGATAATATTCAGCATTTCTAAGAATGCATTCATTCATGTATACACTTCTCCTGTTATTTTCCTAGTCATTATGAAGCCCAGCTATATGCCTATTTCCCAAATTACTTTAAAAGACAATCTTCTCCTAAAACACTTTTACTTGCAGATTATGTTCAACCTAAAATTGGTTTAAGTGATCCTTGAGGACTTTTATGTCCATCTTTTGTGACACAAGGCAGTGAGTACTGTAAATTAGAATGATATGCAGCCTGCTTCCTTGCACTATACCATACTACATATAAAAAGGAAGAGTCTTCTTAAAATATTTGTTCTTTCATGACCTAGAATTTAATTCTAAAACTACTGTAATTGTTATACTTTATAGGTTTTACCTTGTTGTATTTAAAAATAAATTTAGAAGTACGTCATGAAAAATCCATTTGCACGTTGCTAATCCTAGAAGTGGTACATTTTCAAATACAGTATGGCTAAACAATTGTGGAAAGAAAAAAAGATTGCCTATCATTTCCAAGGGGGTATTCTAATATAATTTATTCATATTCGTCCAATTGTCTTTATTTCAACTGAATCCATACTTGAGGATGACAGATAGAGCAGGACAAGAACACTATTTCTTTTCATCTGTGTGTGATAATTAAGATCTGCAGGAGAAATCTGTAGTGAGGTGAAAAGATCTCTCTCTCTCTTTCCCTCTCTCTTTCTCTCTTTTTCTGTATGTGTGTGTATGTGTGTGTGTAATAAAGTGCAATTTTTACTCTTCTTCCTCTTATTGCTCTCTTTCAGAAACTCTGGATATTGCTATCAAATAAATCCCCAATTAACCCCCCCCCCCAAAAGCATAAGATAATGGAAATATAATGTAATCTTCTTTTGAGACTGCCAGACATTACCATTTGTGCCAAAAAGCTGATGGAAAAGATTAGCTTACTAATATTATTTGAAAGGGTACAAAGATGGGAAGCCACAGACCTCATCTAGTACCTCAATACTACTCCAACTATATCTGCCCATCTTATTACATCTAGTAGGCTGGCATGCTCTGAGTTCTATTCACAAACTATGTCATCTCATGGAACTTCAAAGGTATCTTTTCTATGGCTATCCCTCTTCTTTCTTTGGGATAGCAGCTTCCATATTTTCAATTGTATGGACTGAATCTTTCTGTCATTTAGCAACAGTTTTAAAAGATGGAAAGATGGCTTTTCAGCTAGTCCTGCCATAGAAAAATTTTTATCACTGAGTATCTATCTCTTTACTTTATTTAGGGCAAGGATACTCAACATTCCTTTCTGCTAGAACAAATAGTGAAGCTTATCTGGTTAGTATGGACCACCAGGATTAAACTACCTTTTTTAAATTGGACCCGAATTCTGTCCCCACAACTAACACAATTATCAAATCACCATTAATGTGCTACTAAATTTTGCTTCCAATTACAGTTAGATCACTGCATTTTGGATTAACTGTAGTTCCTGAGTTATCTCCAAGGGCACTCCCAGATTATATGGTGATCAGGGCACTTAACACTGACACAAGGTCTTCCCAGTCAAGAAAGACCTATATCTGATACAGCTGCTGATGATTATCTGACTACAGCCTCCTCCTGCTGCTCTGTTAGATGCTGTTAGTTCAGAAGGACTCCTAAGTATAGAACTGCTCCTTCAGAGGAAATGGGAATCTGTTCAAAGCTAATTTCAGCAAAGGAACTGAGCCAGATCGTTTACTTGCTAACAACAACTGTATCCTGCTAGGATTCAATTTAAGCTCTAATCTTTTAAGGTCTTCAGAGGCTAGGTAATGATCCCACAAGGCATGGGAAACAGATAGTGTTTCAGCAACTAATCTACGTTTTTTAAATTCAGAATTATAAGAATCCCATCTAGAAGCTATCAAAGGCTCTTCAAATAGACATTGGTGAAGAGGATGTATGTAACTTTTAATCAGTTCTGCCTTTGGTTTCTTATTTAAGTGATTTTCCACCTGACCATTACTTGAACTTGTACAGTCTGATTCTTCCGTTTCCTCAGACTGGAACACAATGTAGTTTCCCTCTATTATAGAGTTACTGTAGTGGTCTTTCAAGAACTGGTAGCAGTTGATGTACATTTAATGCAACAGCCTTCCCTACTGGATTAAGATTGATATCATCCCTCAGAAATCAACACCATTGGCTTAGGTTGGAAAAGGCTGTAGTTCATCTTATGGTCAAGCTAAGGTTCAAATACATTTGTAAATTGAGGAAATGACTTTTCCTTAACGAAAGCCTACAATTAAAAAAAATTAGAGAATTTAAGAAAACTATATTGGATGTTTTATTACCTAAAATGTCATAAGTATAATATATACAGTATCATTACAGTTAAAGAGGCACTAATTTCTAAAACTGAAAGGTGAGTATAATAGGCAATGAATATTATGATTTGATGATACTCTAACATTTTTTCTGGTCATTGCTATTGAATGGACTCCATGAGCCAAAGGAAAGTATAATGTTTTTTTGGGGGGGAGGGTAGAAGAAGCTCAGAGAAATCATGGAGACAACTGACAGAGGCCTCTAAATATAATGATTGTGTAGTATTTTAAAATATTGTATCTGACTACGTGAAGATCAAAATAAGAAAATTTCATGTCTGTATGGCAAGTTTACTGTAGATCTATCTATACATAAAATAACTTCTAAAGTGGCATAGGAAAATTGTTACACTAACTGAAACTGCTAAGCTAGTGATACTATCCCACCAAGCTGTTAAAATTGAATACAGTGGACACATGTTTGGGTGGTTTTGTTCACAGCTAGCACAGATTGAAAATACATGTAAAATAGAATATTTATATTACTGTTACCACATAAAAAAGATGAAAGAGACCCTATTGTTATCTGACTAGTTTATTAAATAATACCTATAAGCTCTGTCTTGATGGAAACGAATGGACTGAATGAAATAGAAAAGCTTGCTCATTGAAGAATAGGCTGAGAACTTCAACTGGAAAAATAGTTCAAATCTAGTCCAGGGTTCCAAAAGCCAGGTCAGGTTTGTCAACCAGTCCAGAAGTCCAAGATCTCTTCCATGAACAGGGTTCACAGGATTCACATAAGAACCAGAGATCAGATGTTGATTTCAGTAAGGGAGCATGAGTTAGACTTGCTTTTTAATCAAGCTGCAGCCAACTATCATTGTGTGAGAAGGAGAGTTCTAAGGAGGAAAGCAGCAAGAACCATTGTTATCAACATAGTCTATATCAAGGGTGTCAAACTGCCAGCTCATGGGCCAGATGCATAACACCAAAACCGCGCCCAGCCCATTGCCAGCAATGGGGAAAAAGTTGCGATACATCACATGTCAATAGAAAAATATAGAGATTAATCATGAGATACTGTATTTGCAAAACAAAGAAAAAACTTTTAAAATTAACCCATTTAAAAAAACAGCCAAAATTCATGAGAAATTTTAATACTACCTGTTCTGTATACATAACAAAGGGGGATATTTATTCTATCAAATAATTACTTTTTAAAAATTCTAAATAAACTAAAACATTCTTGAAGTTCATTTTGTCTTTTTGTCTATTTGGCTGAATTACTGCTTTGCTAGAACAGGATCCCAAATCTTTTTGGTCTAATAGAACTTGGAATATTGAAACATCTTATGGGCACTCTTACAGACTATCTGTTTCTCACAGAACAATAAACACTCAGGATTATTCTTTTGTTTCGTCCTTTCCCAACTGAAAATGCATATGCCCATATCTAATTGAATAAAATATAATCTGTTTAGAATGTGATGTTTGCTTACCAAAACATTTGGCTATTTGTAACAGAAGTTAATATCATCACCATCATCATCATCATCATCAGAGTTGGAAGGGACCTTGGAGGTTTTCTAGTTCAACCCTCTGCTCAAGCAGGAGACCCTATATCATTTCAAATAAATGGACGTCCAGTCTTTTCTTAATAGTCTCCAGTGATGGAGCACCCACAATTTCTAAAGGCAATTTGTTCTACTAGTTGATTGTTCTCAGTGTTAGGAAATTTCTCCTTAGTTCTAGGTTGCTTCTTTCCATGGTTAATTTCCATCCATTATTTCTTGTTTTGCTTTCTGGTGCTTTGGAAAAAAAGTTGACCCTCTCTTCTTTGTAACAGTGCCTCAAATATAGAAACACTACTATTATGTCACCCTAGTCCTTCATTTCATTAAACTAGACATACCCAGTGCTGCAACTGTTCAACCAATCCTCCAGCCCTCTAATCATCTTAATTGCTCTTCTTTGCACTCTCAACATCTTTTTTATATTGTGATGACCAAAACTAGATGCACTATTCCAAGTACTGTCTTACCAAGGCCTTATAAAGCAATGCTAACACTTCACATGTATCTTCAAGTTAGAATCATAGAAGATAAGAAGCTGTTTTATCTCTAATGTAGATGAGCCTCTTTACCAAATTTTGGAACATCCAGTAATTAAACCCGAGATGTTATACATGCAGAGCATGTGCTTATATTGAATTAGTTTTTCCTTTACTATCATTCATTGGAAGTATATTTAAACAATGCATTTTTTTTTCTTTTAGCTTCTAGCAAATGTTACTCAAATCTCATTTAAAGTACAGAAGGCTTTTTCCCCTTACAAATATTCTTCTGTTTGTTGAAAAATGCTTTTTCTTTAATAAATGTCACTGCTTTTTTCAAACCAGTCAAGTGTATACCTTTTAAAAGGAACAAAATGTCTGTTTAGGTACGGGTGTATGTGCGCAGACTTATATAGAAATGCTGGTAGAAGATGAATACTGAGAGAGAATGATGCAAAATGGAATGGATGAATATTGGTGAGCACATTTGTTTTGCAACAACTGGTCCAGATTTGCTCTCTGCAACACACTGTTGGAAACCTTTGTGTTCTTTCACCTGCTTCTTTCTCCTTTTAGAAGGATCTTTTCTTAACCTTCAAACACATTTATTTCATGCCACCTGCCAGGTTCTTGTCCTGGTTTGCACGTTTAGTAAATTTAGCAGATGGCCTGAGTCTTGCCCCATAGAATGCTGTTACAATGGCTAAACAGACTGGTAAAGGAACTGGTATAAATTGTGGCAGAAGATCTTACCTTGTTTTAATATTATTATTTCTCAAACTAGAAATTGCAAACTGATCTGTGATTTCATTATGCTTTTTATTTGCAGAGCTCTGGATTAATGGAAAAACCAAATAGTGCAAAATTTCTAATCTTTGCACTCAATCTAATTCAAAATGATTGGAGAGTCTTAAAATACTGTTTTATTTTTAATTTCAGTTGATAGAGCACCCAGTCTTGAATACTCTACTCTCTCCCTTCCTCTTCTCTTATCTTAAAAGTCCATGCTACTTTCTTCTTTGTTCAGGAAGCAAAACATCTTAGATAGACTCGGACTAGATAGGTTTTTTTTTCTTCCATAGTTAAATCACTAAGCAAGTAATCGTTTTAGAAAATGTATCTTGTTTGACTTTGTGGAAGATTTGAATGTTTCTATACTACCACTACTTCATTTTATAAGTGCAACTGATCTACTGCAAAATTAAATAAGACCATTCAGTTTTCCAAAGGATTATGAGTTGCAAGGGAATGTCTGAGATTAGCATATAATCTTTTCATTGGAAGTCATTCTGGAGACATTCTGAATTAATAAAGTTGTATAGATAACAGTCATAATCAAACTTATGGACATTCATTAAACCCCCATTCTCAGTGTATATTAGGTAAATATCAAATAGTTTACAAATGTCACTTAAATTGTTTTTGGTTTTTTTCTCACCATTAGTTTATTTTCTCATTCCTTTCATTCATTATTAATTGAATAGCCTTTAGTTTCTCAGTTTATTTTAATTTAATACTATATTTTACTTTTATGTACATGATTTTCAATTTTAAAATATATTTAAGTATTTGTTTATTGTATTTCTAGACTACCAAATCTTGCCTCTCGTGATGTTTTATTGATTGTAATGGTGTCAGAAGTAGTCATAAGAAAAACAAAAGAACATTTGTATTTAATAACTACCTAAATTAGAAAGTTTCAATATTTTGCTAAGCATACCTTGAAAACTATTTTTAGGATATTACAGTCTTTTACATGCCAAAAAATGACTGTAAATCCTGGCACAGATATACTCTGGGAAAAGCTTTTCTCAATCATATAGCTTTTCTTTTATTTCTTAAAAAAAAAAATGAGGGCATCAGTTTTGACTGGATTAGAATAGAATAAATGAAAATTATAGAGAATCTGAGGCCTACCTGTTGCACCAATCTTTTCCAACTATTAGGATTTGCAACTTGTTTGTTTTTAAAATAAAGAATAGCTGCAGTTTCTTTTCTACATAATCATTGCAACCGTCTTAAGGCTCCAGTTACTATACAATTGATCAGAAGTAGTGGAGTGGCAGGGAGACTTTCTGAAAGTTTTTCCCAGCTTGCATGTTCTTAATTAATATTCAGAAATAGAAAAGAATTGCAGCTTGTCAGTTCATCCATTTTCCATTTCTTAATTGAAGGACAAATTATATGTAACTATATTCAGTCTATATACTATTGTGTAACTGTTTTCAGTCTATATACTATTTTTACACTGTTAGAACTAAAATTGGAAGCCCTTATTCTATATATCTATTGGACACGATCAGCTAAAATAATGTCACAATTAGATTTGCTTCAAGTATTATTATAGCAAAGCAGACCAGTATTTCTTTTTGCATGTACCATGCAATAAATTTTCAATAAATTATATGCTGTAGATGCCAAAATGTATTTTGAAATGGGTGGAAATATTCAGGTTTCATCAGTAAGATTGTTTATTGCCTCAAATGAGACTTGAGTCCTGGTTATTACATGGACAAACTATCAATTTGGCACTCACATCCTGCATTTATTGCAGTATAGTTACCAATGATATGATCAATAAAAGGCAAAATGCATTTCAGTGGGTGTCTAAATGCAAAAGGATGGAGAATTCTTTCACATTGAAGGTACTGCCCTGACATAAAATGACAGTATTACTTAAGAAAAAAATGTCACCATAACTCATAACTCTGTCCCCACAAAGTTTAATGTTGAGTAACAATTATATTGCACTTGACTTTATAGTGGGGACTCAAGTCACCACTTCAGTCAGTAAGTTTTTGAATAGAATTGCTTTCCAGCTTAGATCTACATTTGTGATAGATAAATTATCCTTTCACTTCTGCTCCTTCATCAACTCAAAGCATAAGCAGACATCAATAAAGGATAAAGAAATAATTATTTCCTCTTATTTCTCTCTTTTGCCTTATTCTTTTAAGAGCTGGGATAAATGATGCAATACTGGAACTTTAAGGCATTAGGATTAGAATTTTCCAAAATGCCTGGTATCTTGCTAGTAAACAATAAGGATGGCAAAAACAATATATTTGTGTTCGCTGTATATGAGTTCAGAGCTCATGTGGTTTTAAAAATGTGTTCAGTTTGTAGACTACATATTTCTCATTATATCATCAGATTGTCATCTTATAACACTGTATAGGGTGGCCAATAACCTTTTAATAAAAAAAAAGGCAGCAGGTAGATTTCCTATCTGGTTGTTATAACTGGTTAACACAGTATTTTGCTGACAAAATTGCTCATGTTGGCCAAAGTACTTTTTTTTCGGGCAGAGTACATTGTGATGGTAAGAGTGATTTCTTGTCCTCTTATATGACATCGGTTCTGCACTATGATGGATATTGTCAATCGTATCCCCTAACTAGATAAGCATTTGATCGCCTAACTAGATAAGCATTACCTTAGGGTAATCTTCTAAAGTTCTGGATAGGCTTGCTTAGGGAAGGAGTAAGCCAGTTGAAGCAGAGTTTCATGATACATGGGAATTACCTTGGAAGACAAAGTGAAGAAATGCTTCCTAGAGAAAGGTACGAAACATGTGCATAGTCCACAACTGCATAATGGGTGGAGTAAGAGATCCAAAAAGGGTGGTTACTAAGTTGTAAAGGTGATTGCTGCTCCTTTGGTCATATTTTTGTCTGGTGTACCTGGTAAGGCTGATATCAGTCATGCTTTCTTTCTTTCTTTCTTTCTTTCTTTCTTTCTTTCTTTCTTTCTTTCTTTCTTTCTTTCTTTCTTTCTTTCTTTCTTTCTTTCTTTCTTTCTTTCTTTCTTTCTGCAGTTAGCTGAAGCCCAGCTCCACTCAGTAGGGGAATTTGGCTGTCAGGAGACCAAAAGGTCTTATTCTTCTCTGATGATTTCCAAATACCTGGTTTCATAGCTAGTGAAACTTGTCAGTTGAAGTTTCTGAACTGTGACATGCAAAAGCCACATCCATAATGGCAAGCTATTTTTTTTCATCATATAAGAGCCAGATGTATTCTTAGGTGAAATGCTTATTGATTACATTAGGATTATGATTTACTCTAGTTAGCCCTAACTTAGTAATCTGATTTTTTTTTTCTCCAACTCTCCAACATGGCTCAGTGTGTATGTTAATAGTTATTTCACCCAAATTGCTAATAAAGCTTCCTTTCCCAGGGGCCTCTCACTGGCTCATAATCCTACTTTGACTTTATAGTAAATTGCTCTGGATGATGCTCAGTTTGGTCTGGGGATTTTAGCTTGGTTCTACCATTGAACTCCTTGTGTTGGCTCTTCTCTTTTTCCTAAATTCCACTTGAATCAGCAAAGAGAGGCCAGACTTCCTCTCTTCACAAATTTCTCTCAATGAATCTTAATGAATCTGAGATGTCTTTGGACCATTCATACTGTTTAATGATCTTTAATAGACTTTAAATTTATGTGGTATGCTTTGGTTTTGGGAGGTAACAAGTAGGCCAAAATACTTGTGGTTTTAATGTGCTATTAATTAGCAAATCTGGGTGGCTTCTCAAGATGTTTTCCTGGAATAGCTACCAGCTCCCAATTCTCACAGGTTTACCTAACTTCAATATATGTAGTAATAAATGCTCAGCTTATGTGAAAATCAAAAGAAAAGACATTCTGTCCTGCTTCCACCCCCACTATTATGGGTTATTGGATATTTTTCTCTGCATAAGGAGAAACAGGAAAGAGTCTGATTATTGGTAGTTTTTATTTACTGATTTAAATGTATTATTACCTGATTTCATTATTTTTATAACTAACTCAAGTGATGAACATAGCTAATATTCTTTCCTCCTCCTATTTTCCCACAACAATAACCCTGTAAGGTGAATTGGGGTGAGAGAGAATGATTTGCCCAAAGTCACCCAATCCTAGTTTCTAGCCAGGTGCCTTAACCACTAGACCAAACTGGCTATTTAAACAATTTATTAATTATACAGTTAAATAATTACTTTCTATTTATATGGACAAGAGAGTGACAGACTTATCCAGAGCATTGAATACTATTATACATTGAATACCTATACATTCATCTTTTTTAAAAAAATAGTTCAGTTCTATTGCTAATATAGTTAATTAACACTTCAGACCCAATATGTTGTATGATATTTTTCTTACAGGTTAGGGAAATATAAAATAATGTCAATAAAAAAAATTGTGACAATGTTTCCACAAAATGTGGTGATGTTTACTTGGCTAGATGGCATCACAAAAATTAATTTAATCAATAGCTACGAGCTTTGATAATTCAGTAGAATGTCAGAAATTCTATTCTTCAATAGCAGTGGAGTAATGAAGTCAAGCACCCAAAAAGCATTGCTATGTTCACAATTTCTTGATTCATTCAGTATGGTAGAAATATTCTCGAAACATCAGGATGGCCACATATTTAAGACCAGATGGATCTCTAGTCTAACCCATAAAGTAACTATGAAAATAGAAATATCAAAGGAACCTGTGTAAAATATAGAATTAATAATTTACCTCCAATGGGTCACTACATTTTAAGACCTAGCATTCCATTTGTTTCACTGATTTTCATTTCAAGGATAAGTAAGAAATATTACACCACTGAGCTTTCTTCTTTAAGAAACAAACCATAAGGCCTGCTGTAGGCAGCTATATAATTTGAATATAAAAAATATTTTACTTTTGTAGCAGAAGCTTGTTTGATTATTTTGTGCTATTTAATCTACACTGGAGTTGGAATCATACTTGATAGATTCAAACTTCTAGCCAAGGTGTACAAGGGTTAGGATACATATGATGTTACACAATTGGGTAGGGTAGTTTTTCACCTAATTTAATGTGTTGGAGAGTAGAAAGTCTTCTGTAGATTTCTTGATGTTTTAGACAAACTGACTTTATCCAAAGAAATATTTATTCATCTGAACCCTTTAGTGTCTAGCCACAAATAAATAAGGATTTATTTGGAATTGGGTATGTCTAATTTAACAAAGAGGAGGACGAGGGGGGACATGATAGCAGTGTTCCAATATCTCAGGTGCTTGAAGGCAGGACACTAAGCAAGGAGAGAAGCAACCTAGAACTAAGGAGAAACTTTCTGACAGTTAGAACAATTAACCAGTGGAACAACCTGCCTCCAGAAGTGGTGAATGCTCCAACACTGGAAGTTTTTAAGAAGAGACTGGACAGCCATTTGTCCGAAATGGTATAGGGCAGCGGTTCTCAACCTGTGGATCGGGACCCCATTTGGGGTCGAACGACCATTTCATGGGGTCGCCAAACAACGCAGTCCACCATTTTTTTCCCCTTTTCCTTAGCTGTGCTACTCCCTTTTATTCTATTGGCTTTTGAAAGCCAATAGAATAGACTCTCTTGAATAGAGTCTAATTCTATTGGCTTTCAAAAGCCAATAGGAATTGTCCAGGCTGTCTCTGCCCTGCTGAGCCCACCAAAAGTCCCATTCTGCAAACGTTGCTGCAAGTTGTCTACAGAAAAGGTGAGCTGTCTGGAAGTTTCCACCCCTCCCTGCTGAGCAACTACTAAAAATGTAAGTAAAAGAGGGCCAGGGGTGGGAGGCCCTCAGGCGCAGGGAGGGTTGCTGGTGCGCATGGGGCCCGGCGGGTGCCTTACCTCCCTTGGGCTGGGCCAGCTGGTGGCCCAGCCGGTGGTCGGCCTGCGCCATCTCTGCCGCTTGCCAGCTATGCCTCGGCCAACACAGGGGCGGCACCATGCATGTGCAGCACTCCCGGGCAGGGAAAGTTCTCGACTTACGACTGGTTGAGGGTCACGGCATTAAAAAGGTTGAGAACCACTGATATAGGGTTTCCTGCCTGAGCAGGGAGTTGGACTAGATGACCTCCAAGATCCCTTCCAACATTACTATTATCATTATTATTTTTATTATTATTATTTATACTACCAATGCATGGCAATTTGTCACTATATTTTGATAGCACAAAATTAGAAAGGGAATTTAAGGGGTAACAATTTATTTTGCTGATTTTTGTTGGAGATAAAAATAAGGCGTAATCTTAAACAAAAAAAATGCTTAGGTTTAGATCTTTCAATCACTTCTCCTTCTGTTTTGGCTGTAGGATGTTTGACTGTGTTTGTTTTTTGTCTCTTCATTCTTACAGTAGGCTTATACTGCTGAACTGCAAATGTGTTGTCAGTAAATAATTAGAGACATTTTAGCATCCACTTCTTTATGGAATATATAGGGCTTTATAGCATTAAATGGAAACTAAGCCTTTATTTTTATTCAAATGATGACACACAAATTTCAGTGTGTAAGATTGAGAAACTTCTATAATCTGAAATGGATTAGATCCATTCGATCAGGAATTCATCTTTCCACTTTTTTCCTATTCTAGTCAACAGTATTTTACTGCCAACATCCTGAGAAAAAACATTGGCAGACAGCATCTGAGAAAAAGAAAATCAATTTTAATCATAGGCATAATGTATTTCCTATGGAGAAGCCTGATAGAATTACTAGAAATTGCAGGTAGCCAGAATCATCTGTCCTTTAGCTTCACAACACACCTGTAGTTCACAGTAATCCCCTAGAAATGTTCTCCTTCCTGTATATTATTGCTTAAATACTGTGCCTCATGTGGCACAGCTCAGTTACCATGTATTGCAATGTACTGTCAAGAATATCCATAGAAAAAATATCAAAGCAATGAAAATGGATAGTGAACTATATAAAAAGATGGGGAAAGAATAGTAATATCAGAAACAGATACAACTTTAGCAGTATATTATTTATATTTAGTATTTCATAGAAATGAAAAAGAAAAGAATGTTGCTAAAATACAGGAAATTAAATTTTGTATAATTTTGTTCACTCTTGTAATTTTTTTTCAGCAATTATGCATGCATTTCTGATTTTTGTTTCCCTAAACATAATAGAAAATTTGTCCAGGTTTATAATTCTATAGATTATCTATGCATAAGTCTCATTAAACTCATTATCACCAAACTCAAAGTACCCTGCCTATGCAGGTAAAAAAAAAACAATTACCTTCTTATTACATAATAAATGAGAAATGAATGGCTATAGTTGTCTCTTCAGTATACCCTATTGGTTTGCTCTGGTTGTCAGCCACTGGGCAAATCTTATAATTGCTTTATTACAGCAGAAAATAAATTGATGATGAATTTCATTGCAGGTGCAATGCTTTTTCAAATGATGTATATACTTTTTAATAAATTCTGAATTTCTTATGGTATTATTTTCTTTTTATAACAATTATATTAAACATTGCAATTAAAAGGATAAGAAGACAAAGTTAAAAAAAGAATAAAAGATAGAAAATGCAAAAAAGAATGAAGAAAAAAGGAAGGAAGGAAGGAAGGAAGGAAGGAAGGAAGGAAGGAAGAAAATAAAAATATAGTAAAGAAAAATAAAAGAAATGTACAAAGAAATTGCTTTCTCCATTGGAAGTAGAAACAATTTTAGTAGCTTATCACTTTCTCTTACAATACAATAAAGTATCTCTTCTTCCTATATCTCATCTCTTACTTATCAATAAATTTTGGAAGCTTGTAGTTCAGCCCTAGTCAGCAAAAGTTCATTAAGGGTTTCCACAGATAACAATATATCTAATTTAATCTTAATCAAAAAAACAACTTTATGTTCTTTCCTTTTACTTTTAACAATCTTGATCTTTAATCCCTTCAGATACTGTCCTACAGTATGATTTCTTTTCATCATTTCTTTGTCCTTCTCAGAAAAGCCTTCAAAATTTTACAAGTCTCTTTTATAAATCCAAAATAGGAACATTATCTACAACACTGCTTGGTTTATTATTGCATATATTTTATAATTATTAAGACATCCACCAGTTTTGTTTGTATAGCCAGTATACCATGTCTTTACATATCATTCTTGTAACCTTTCATTTTTAAATTCAGTTTCAAATCACTCTCAGACTTTCTGGTAACACTAGTTCCTATTCCATAATATCTTTTAAACAAAGACAATCTATAGTGGGAGACATTCTTAACTTCTGGATGCATTGTTCACAAATATTCTTCAATGATCACTGGTTTGCCTCTTGTGTATTAGTAAGTAAAATGTAAGTGTTCTCTTTTAATTGTAACTGTTAGTTCCTTTTGGTTCCTTCCAGTAACCAATCTTCAAAATCCCATCATTTCATGTTTTTTTTAAAAAAATCAAAACAAAATCATTTTTCTATGGGAAGAATTCTTATGATTCATTTTAAAATCGTTTTTCTCAATCCATCTAGATCCTTAGTCACCATTTATTTATGAGTAGTTTCTGGGAAGGAGAGCCTTCAAGGAGAATATATATATATTTAAAATTTTATATATATTAGGGCTTCCTGATACATGCTATTTGTACTGAAACAAGCTGAAAGAACAAGGCAGTTTGCATTTGGGGTACAAATGGATCCTAGATTTGTTGGTCCTACTAAACTAGTCCTGTCTCAGCACATTTTATGCTTTCTGCAAAGAAAAAATAAATACCATACATATGGTAAGCAAATATTAATAATAATAATAATAATAATAATAATAATAATAATAATAAAGTTGGAAGGGACCTTGGAGGTCATCTAGTCCAACTCCCTGCTCAGACAGGAAACCCTATACGATTTCAGACAAATTGTTCTAACCATGTGGATAATACATAATCAGGATCTTAAATAGCTTTTGAAATATTTGCCACCAGATGTGATAGGGAACCTCCAAAGTCAAGTATCATTATCATCTGTCTGTTAGAAGCTGATAAACTTGTGAAATAATGTAACACTTTTCCACTTTGTGCTGACAGATATCTACAAAGAAATGTGTCTCAGCATTTACTGTGACTTTTTTTTTAATCCTCACTAATCAGAGCTGATCTCCTGCTGCATGGTACCTCTCTTTGTAACACCTACACCTTCTTTTGCTTGTTATATTCCAATGGTTTGTCTTGTTAACATTGTTAGCAGAAAGGCAGACTTCAGAAGTAGCTGCATCAATTACCTCCTCAAGGCTGAAGGAGGTGATATTTTGCAACACTCCTTCAGAGCAGAGATGGACCTACTGGAGAGCCTACAAATAAAGGTGCCAGGTTTTCATTGTTACTGTCTTTTTGTTCATGCATTGGATGACTTTTAATAAAATATTTTTGGGGGCTACTCTCATTGAAAAAAATATTTTAAAACTTTTCCCTTTTATTATGTTGTTATAAGTCCTGAAATATTGTATTATTTATATTCTTGAACGTAAAACAGAATTAAAAGGACTAATATGACCTGTCACAATTTCACCAGTACTCAGATATACTATTATATCAAAAACCTGACATTTCCTGCTGTACATAAAATAAGTTTGTCCTTGTATGCTTTTACAACGCTGCTGAATCTTTTACAACTCTTGCAATTAATCATTTTTAGTTTCTGTGAATGTGAGAAGTTGAACATTTTCGTATTGTTGACTTAAGATGATCTGCCAGGCAGAGCAAAAACAGAATATGTCTGACCCTTACATAGATGATCAGATGAGTATAAACTAAGAAGAAGAAGAATAAACATAATATAATATCATTTCTCAAGTATCAGGATGCATATGACCTGTTCAGAATTATTCATTCTGAATTACTTTCTCTCCAGAACAGCCTAACATTGTATAAAAAGGCCCAAATGCAATACTGATAAGCAATTATAAATCAAAAACAATGGGATACAACCAGGGCTTTTTTTCTCATAGAACGCCCAGAACGGAGTTCCGGCACCTTTTTGGGATGGAACCTTGTAGGATAGGAAAGGCGGGTTGTATGACATGTGTGAGTTCCGGCACCTTTTTTTTTTTTTTTTTTTTAGAAAAAAAGCACTGGATACAACAATGGGAGAGGATTTCTTTCTCATGAGCGTACTAATGTCCACAATGGAAAAAAAAATATGCTGAACTAAATTGATCCTAGTTTTGATTCAGCAGGACAATTTTTGTATTCTTAATATATTGGAATTTAAATGCAAAACATTCTCTAAGTATATAAAAACATTAAGCAAGATCAGCCAAACTTTTTGTGATATTGACCATTATTGGTCAATAATTCTAAATTAATAGCTGCCAAAAGAGCAAAGGCACAGGAAAGTCAATATCTGACCCACTTCCAAAAGTAACTCAAATTCTAATGTCAAATGAAGTCAGAACTGGCATTGCCAATTAATAGTTTTATAAGCAAGATAGTTGTCTTGTTTCTGAAAACACAAAGGCCCATTCATGATTTCATCCATATGAAAGCCGATTGAAAGAGAATTAATGTAGCGGTGCAGACATCCTAGGCCCAGGATGAATAACTAACTTTTTATTTCAGTTGCAAGTTTTTTTGAAGCTGTAGTATATGCTCATTACCTAAGTGTAAATCCCATTCATCTCAAAAATTACGTCTGAGTGGACCTTCATATTCAGCGACATTAGCATATATTTTAATAACTATTAGAATCAGTTCAGGAAAAACTCTTAACATCTTCAGTAGTTCAAACATCTCCTACCTACATTTCACAGACCCTCCCCCCCAAAAGAAATACCCATAGAACCATTGTATATTAAATTGTTTTGCTTTCTTTCAGAACATTTCACAAGAAATCCTGGGGTTACTCTCTGTAATGAAAGGCCTGCTGATATTGGATATACTAGTAAGTTAATCACAATGAAGAAGTTGAGCAATAGATGACCTTTATGCCAGAATTTAATATGCAAAATATAGTATTCCTTTTCAAATAGGAACTTGATTCCCTTTGTCCTGTGGTCGGTTGGAGAGTTGATCTCACAAAATGGCTTTGAGTAAGACTAATACTAACAGGGTTGTTTATTTAATTAGTTAAAAGGATAAAATCCCTCTAATACAGCTGATCAGAGGTCAGTTTGAAAGGTCTGTATCCAAGTATTGCCAGACTTTAGTGGCTAAGGCTTAATAATAATCTCTAGACTTCAATTTCCTACTAATAAAGGGTAATATAATGTAGTGTAAGCCCTCTTATTTGTTCAGATCATTTTAACCACTGTGGAGCTAATATGCAACAACTGAACAAACAGTGACCACACAGGCTTCATATTTAGGCATACATATGAGTTTTGATGAAAGAAACCATCCATCAGGGCACTAATTAAAGATGAGAATCATTAAATGCACACCACCCACCTCTTTCCCTTAAAAAACATGTTAATATTTTATACAATTAAGCGGTTTCTATTAATTGATTTATTGCTAAAACTTGATATTTCAGTATCCATATTAAACAATACATTTTTAAAAGTTTAATTACTTTAAACTCTAAGTGAATATATTATCTTTAGCCATCTAGTTGCAGTTGACATAAAAACTTTTTATAGTTATATAGTTAAATCATATAGTTATGATTTAAATACAGTGTCATTAGAGTTTATTTATGGAACAGCTACTTAAATACATAAGTAGTAATCACTCAGAGGCTACTATAATCACTAGACAAACAGATTATCATAATTATCATTATTCTAGCCTCTGAAATTAGTTCACAGTATTATGTGGTGAATATGTACTGTTGTGCTGCATATGACATTGTGTTTCAGTTGGAAGAGTTGCTATCAAGGCACACATTTGAGCTGGAACATCCACAGGGGTGGTCAATAATGTCCTACTAGCAGGCTGCAACACATAGTTCAATCCCTTGCCTGTTATTTACATGCAATATGACACATTAATAAAGCTTTGATTGCCCAATTGCAACCACAATTTTGAGGTCTCTCACCATCCATGTGGATGTCCCTTTAATTACATTTATTGTGTGGCAAATACTTAATTAGAGAAAAGAATGTAGCCATATCTGTAAGACATGAAAACATTACAGATGTGGCATGGAATATTTCAATGAAACAGCAAGAGTTCCCTTTTGTACAATTTTGAAACTCATGGCAGAAGAGACTCAAAAATTACATCTAGTAGATACTGCAGATCTGGTATGTCACAACTGATTCTTCACCTTTAAAGCTTTTTATTATGTCACTTACGTTTAAAATACACATAAAATAGAAAACTCATTTATTGTACTTTTCTTCCCTCAGACCTCATCATGACCATGGATTTCAAAACACAAAGAATTTTCCTATACATTGAATTAGATGCTGACTTGTATCATTCTTATTTGAAAAGCACCTAGTGTATTTTATCACTCGGTTTTATTCTTATTTTCAGTTTCTCTTTGATCCTATTATTAATGTTAGTTCCCTCTGATTAACATTTTAAGTCATCAAATTCCCTTGGTGAAGAGGAACTGAGGCAAGGAATCAATACTAAAGAATCAGATCGGGCACTGTGAGACATGTAATTCTGTCAATAAATACCTACCAGTAGGAAAACAGGCAGCAGTTTTACACACATCAAAGAGGAATTTAGAAGGTTGGTCTTGTTCAACTTTAATTTATTGGAGTAAAAAAAACACTACAGGATCCAATCTGAGTCATTCACTGACACCAAAACTTTATTTTTCCAAGCTTCTGGGCTTATGCTGGAACCCATCCTCAGGGAATCTCTCTCTCTCCAGAGTATGGGCTGTTCTACAGTGTCTGGTTGTACATAACTTTTAGTTGTTAATTTGGGTTTTGATGGCCGGCTATTAAGTTGGCTCTGTACTCTCAACTCCTAAGTATCTCCTAAACTGGTGGTCAATCAGCACTTGTGTTGAATGACAAAGGACCCATTTCCCAGGTTTCAATTATTTATCTATTTTTGTCCATGCTCAACCAACAATCATAGTAGCTGCAAAACTGAATGTCCTTTTTCACTGCAGTGTAAGGCTACCAATGAGTTCAGGTCTCTTCATCTAACTTACTCACTTGTATTCTTGCAATCTTGCTTTCTCCCCATCTGTCCCACACAGTCACAGGGGCATGCAGGGAATCTGGTAAATTACATTTGAAGTTTCTTCCATCTCCAAAAGATCTTTGAAGTGCTTGACTTATCCTCATATGGTAGCCTCTGAGCAGTAGCGAAGCCCACTTGCAGATCTTGGAAGTTGTGTTAGCAGGGTTCCATATAGTTGGTCTTGTGCCTTTTCTCTTTCTTTCTTTCCCCAGCCTATTGCACAGGCATCTTGTGATAAATGCTTGTGAATACCCATTCACCCTAATTGTCCATGTAGGTACCAGTTGTTTTGCTTGCTAGGTACTACAGTGTGTTCTCACCCTGTCATTTAGTGTTCTGATACAATTTTTTTTATATGACAGTGGATGGTTATGGTTGAAGCTCAGAATGTGTGGAGTGTTGGTAGCCTTGTAATATATTTAGTATATCATTGGTAACTTTGTAATATAAATGCAATGTTTAGAACAGCCCAGGGCACATATTCTGGAGAGAGAGGGGGGGGGAGTTCCCTGATGATAGGCTCCAGGTCAAGCCTGAAAGCTTGGAAGAATAAACCTTTGGTCCTGCAGTCTGATTCAGATTGGACCTGCAACATTATTCTGGGACATGTATATTTACCTTCATTTGTCAGAAAACACTGTCACCACAACCAAATTTTAAATATCTTCTAAAATATATTTTACAATGCATCTAGCATGTTGAACACAATATAATACTTCTCAAAGCTTAATGCCCAAATGATTCAAAATACTTAAAACTTAAAATTTATGGAAGTTCCATTTCTATTTTGTTAATGTAATAAATATACTAAAAAGATTTGTAACATTAATCAATAAAAAACAAATGTACCCAAGCCTAGGACTCAAAAATATTGGCCTCAGATAAAATATTGTTAGTCAATGTTGACCAATGTTGAATCATGAGGCTTTAACAATTCTCTTTACTTAGCATCTTACAATTACATAATAACCAAATTACTAGTTATATAGTTCTAAGAACCGAGTGAACATTAGCCACTGACATTATTTAATATTCATAACATTTTAGAACATATTATGAAACATAATTTAAAATATAATTATGCACAAATTCACAGGAATGTTTCTATTAAGAGATTATCATAATTTCTGAAATCCACTTTTATAGCTACACAAGGAGCAAACTATTTTATTTATATAGCAATTTGTAAATTAAAGTGTCATAAAAATGTCACCAGATATCAAAAACATAGATGGAAATTCTTAGCTAGTTTATAACAACTATGCTCTCATTATAGGATGTTTCCAAAGGCTTAAGGAACACACGACAGCCAGATGGAGAACCAAATTGCAGGCTGAATTGTATTTCAATAACTGGTAAGTATGACCATCACTTTGATTTTCATTGGCATTCTTTCACTTCAAGTGACATTCATTTGCTTTCTTTTACATCAAAATTCTGCACAAGCTTCACTGGTTGAGGAAGCTCTCTCAATACACCAAAACCCACTTTAATATTTTTGTGTAGCAATTAGTATGTTCAATGGAAATTATAAATGTAAAGAGACACACTAAAGTTTAAGAATGCAACTTTTGCAGGAAAGTATTCTAGAGGCTCCAATGAAGGAGAATATTTGTAACTCAGAGTTTAAATGAGTGGTCCTTGGTGCTCTCTAAGCTTGGTTGTTTTCTTGCAGATGTTTTATTACCCAAATTAGGTAACATCATTAGTGCTAGTAAGGGGTGGGGTTTGTAACTATCGTTACATCTGTCCAGTGCTTTTTTTCTAAAAAAAAAAAAAAAGGTGCCGGAACTCACACACATCATGCAACCCGCCTTGCCTACCCTATAAGGTTCCATCCCAAAAAGGTGCCAGAACTCCATTCTATGAGAAAAAAAAGTCCTGCATCTGTCGATATATTGTGAAATTAAAGAAGTTTCATCACGTCTTCTAACTGGGTACATTCTGATGATCTTCTACCTGTTTATCCTATGTAGTGGCTGTTGCAGTCTTTACACTGTATGTTGTAGATGACTTCTGCTTTTTCTTCTGGGACTGCTGTGTATTTTGATTTACTTAAGATGTTTTTCAGGGCTTTTGTGGGTTTGTGTGCTGTGCTGATTGAATGTGGTTGTAATAGTCTGTTGCTGGTTTCTGAGATTTTTTGATGTATGGCAGTGTTATCCTTTTTACAGCTTGTCTTGGATCTGCTGTATTGAGTTGAGTGGTCAGGTACTTGTTGATGAAGTTGCATAGATATCTTTTTTGTTGGAAGATGTTGTATAGACAATCTGTTTCCTTTTCTGCTCTAAAGGGTGGGTTTCTTCTTTGAAGGAGAAGTACTGCTCAGCCCTCTGTGCCTGGGTAATACCTGTTATGCCTCCCTCACATCATACAGTTTTGGAAAGGACAATGTGACAATCATTGTTACTGGAGGTGCTTGGAGTTGCATACAGTCATATGTAGACTCAACTATGTACATAGAGTTTGTAATAGTTTGGAATTGTTCAAGCTTGATTTGGTGCATTGTATGCTTCTAAAGCAAGGGTGTCCAACCTTAGCAACTTTACGAATTGTGGACTTCAACTTCTAGAATTCCCCAATCAGCAAGTCTTAAGGTTGCCAAGGTTGAACACCTCTGTGCTTTTTGTTCTCAGGAATTTGGAGCAATTTGCAATAAGTTATAGTATTATTGCAAATAGTTCATAATTATTCTGAATTTCATAAAGAAATAATAAGTAGTCTATACCTATAGCAACATGAAAGGACTTCAGCCCACAAATATGCAGCTTTAAATCATTTTTCTCCATAATAAATTGTTCATTTATTTATTGAGGAAAATGATCCAAAACTACATATTTGGGAACACAAAATTATATGTCCCTTCGGTACTAACTGCAATTAAATGTTACCAATAACAGTTGATCAGTCCAGCAACTTGAAGGGATTTTAGCCCATTTCTCCTTACGGAAGAATTTACAGCTTTAACTCAGAGATGTTAATGGGCTTCCTCACCTGAACTATCCACTTCAGATCCTTTCACAACAGAAAGAATTAAAGTCAATAATATTTTGATAATTCTAAAATATTAACTTTCTTCTGCTTGACCTATTCATTAATCCTACCACTTGTGTGTTTTGGATTGTCTTGCTTTGCCACCCACCTTCTCCAACTTCAGTTCATGGACCTGACATTTTCCTGTAAAATTTCCTAGTGCAATTCAGCAATAAAGCCATCCTGATCCAAAGGCAGCAAAGCAGACCTAAATCATGCAGTTGCTATCATCATGCTTCACATATGGGATAAGTTCTTGTCCTGAAATACAGTGTTAGCTTTCACCAAACATAATGCTTTTCATTCAGGCCAAAAGTTCTGTTTTGGTCTTATCCACCCACAGAACTTTTTTCCAATAAACTTCTGGCTTTCTATATATGGGAAGCAATATTATTTTTGGAGATAAGTAACTTTCTCCTTGCAACCTTGCATGCACATCTTTGTTCTTTGGTGTTGTCCTGATGGTATGATAATGATATGCCAATGCAAGTATAATGGTATATGGAAATGACTTTGAGAGACAAGGGAGAATAGAAGCAACCAAGGAAATTGTCTGATAAAAGATGACTTATCCCACAGCAAGAATGTAGGCAGGGCAAGTGGTTCAGAAGATACCTTTCTCAGTTTCTTTGGTTGTAAAGAAGATGGGTGGGGGACAGAAAAGTACTTTCATACTTGCAATATTCTGTTAGTTTAACTTTGCAATAAAGTAGAATTAGCTCATTTGTCTAATGTACCTCACAAAACTGACAGCAAAAGATGCATTTAGTGGCTTAGACTTTACCTTGGATTTTTTAAGACCTCCCAAGTATTACACATCTTGGTGGTTCAACAATTCCTGGGGAGGGTAACAATGGTCTTTAATTGCTTCCATTTGCACACAATCTGCCTGACAGTGTACTTGTGGAATCCAAACTCTTTGGAAATAGTTTTGTAACCTTTTCCAGTCTGGTAAACATCAACAACTGTTGATTTTTTTCAGAGGTTCTCAGAAATCTCCTTTATTAGAGACATGACACACTTCCTGTGTTGTGAAGATCAAACTTTGATAATGTATACTCTGAATTCGGCTCTTTACATTAGACAGGACCCCACACACTCACACCTGATTATCTTCCCATTGAAAAAAACACCTGATTCTA
The DNA here is from genome assembly GCF_016545835.1 of Crotalus tigris. Taxonomy (NCBI): domain Eukaryota; kingdom Metazoa; phylum Chordata; class Lepidosauria; order Squamata; family Viperidae; genus Crotalus; species Crotalus tigris. Next base: position 24,656 of record NW_024097177.1, on the reverse strand, counting down.
ATTTCTTCTTCAAATGAACAGATAATTCTAGTGTTCACATATTTTTGCCATACATGAATATGTAACTCTGGATCATTTCCATCAATAAATGAACAAGTATAATGTTTTTAACTCATTTGTTTAATTGGTTCTCTTTTCTAGTTTTAGAATTTAAATGGAAAACACATTGCATTTTGACCTGGGGATGCAATGGGGAATGTGGTTTCTAGATTGACAGCAGACTCCACCTCTTCCCTTGACTGCTGCTCCCCACACATCCATCTTTTTTACTAGTCATATCAATTTATTTTTCTGGTTTTTTTTCCTTGTTTTATAGTTGTTTTATTTTACTTTTGCTTCATTTGAATTTCCTTTTTATTTCTTGACTGTTAGGACAATTTCCTGACAGTTAAAACAATTAATCAGTGGAACAACCTGCCTCCAGAATTTATGACTGCTCCAACACTGGAAGTATTTAAGAAGAGATTGGGCAACCATTTGTCTGAAATGGTATAGGTTTCCTGCCTGAGCAGGGGGGTGGACTAGATGACCTCCAAGATCCCTTCCAACCCTGTCATTCTATTCTATTCTAGTCTTTTTTTTTATGGTTGTGAGCTATCTAAAGTATCCCATGGTGATATAGATGGAAAATAAATTTAGAATAATTTTAGATTATATTTTTTGCAGAAATATTGAAAATTCAAAATTATTCACAAAGTTGTAAGCACCATTGAAGATAAGTGACATACTTGTCCCTTAATAAATGTGAACCTAGATAGAAAAAGAGACATTTACACTGCTGTTTGGATGCAAATATCTTCATATCTGTAGAAGGAAATGTATAGGAAGGAAACTTCCTATATCCATATCCATGTTCACCATGTAAAAGAAAAGACTGATAGACATTCCATACAGAATAAAGCATTTGTTACTGCAGCAGAATAATTTTGCTTCTATTTTTAAACCAATAAGGGATTTAATAATGGTAACTGCTTTATTTCAAGCTTACCTCAAAGATGAAGTGTAAGTATTAAAGAGGACAGTAATGCTGAAGTTAATAACATGCAAACTGGCAACAAACTGCAGAAGCCATAAGATCAGAAACTTTAAGGAATCTGATAGAGGCATGCAATACCTAGATAATTTTTGTCTGTCTTATCTAAATCTTTTGCAATATAAAGTCATGCTTTTCTGGAGACACTGACCCCAGTTTTACAATGTGTAAATAAATAACCCAGTGGGACTAAGAAATTCAAGAGAAACTCAGATTTACTTTGGGTTATTTTGTGTGTCAGTTTTTCCTTCCTACTACAGTCATCTGTTACTTAAAATAAATAAAAGTTTGCCCTTGAATTGTGAAGCAATTATGCACACGAGAGAGAGAGAGAGAGAGAGAGAGAGAGAGAGAGAGAGAGAGAGAGAGAGAGAGAGAGAGAGAGAGAGAGAGAGAGAGAGAGAGAGAGAGAGAGTGCCAAAACCTGCAGCAATGGAATTATAATAAGATAAATATATCCCAATCCATATTATTATTCAGTTATAGCTAACAGGTTTGTTTTAAATAGATATTGAACAAAATGCTTAAATCTCTAATGTTTGAGCATCTGATCTAAAAGCAAAACAAAATAAAATTTAACCTGCTTCTTGTTCCCTTCCCATACACAGTCTTTAGACCAGGGGTGTCAAACTGCCAGCCCGCAGGCTGGATGCATCCTGGCAAAGCCACATCTACCCCATTGCCGGCAATGGAAAAAAAGTTGCGATACGTCATGACACATCACATGACGTTGCAAGTTTGACACCTCTGCTTTAGACAAACGGAGCTAATAATGAGTATAAATTACTGATTTGATTCAATGAGATAATTCAAATGATAGGGCTGATGTGTTGAGTCAATTTTATTTAAACAGATTATTGAACTGCCAACTTGAATTGATAAAAAGTATGTGCATACTTTGCACATACTATGTATATACTGAGGATGGGCTCCAGCATGACTCCGAAACTTCGTAAGACTAACTTCTGGTCCCAGTGACTGACCCAGGTTGGACTCTGCAACATTATCCTGGGATATGTACATTCACCTTCATTTGCGAAAAATTAAACTTCATTGGCTAATTGTTTTTCTTTGAAGAGATAGATTAAAATTAATATTTAAACAACTGAAAATAAATTATTTGGGCTACACTTCACTTTGCTAATCACGCCTTACTGTCAGCGGTTATCTTTATAGCAGGGGGTAAAAGTGCTGGCCTGCAGCCGGACGCGTCACGCGGAAGCCACACCCACCCCATTGCCGGCAATAGCAAAGCAGTCCCGATATATCACACGATGTCACATGACATCGTGAGTTTGACATGTCTGCTTTATAGTAATCATTTTTCCCTCTTTGCTTGACAAGTCTTAGGTTTTTAAAAAGAAGATTAAGTTTACTCCCCAGTTGTTTCTTTTGGGTATTTTGGTGGATTTTGATGCTAAAGAAACTATCTTAATGTTGAATTTAATAACAGCAGCAAGATTATTGGTGGATCAATATTGGAAGAAGGATACTCTGCCTTCTTTAGAAGAATGGGTATTTAAGGTTTCTAATTTAGCAGAAATGGCTAAAATTTCTGCTTATTTAAAGGACCATTCACAAGAGAGATATTTTAATGTATGGAGAAGATGGATAGAATATGTTCAGAAGAAGTATGGAACTACAAGTTTCATTTATTTTATGAATAATGAATTTGTTTATAAACTTACGATGTTAAAGTTTGAAGAGAGTTAAGGATTAGTATGATTTTGGTTATTGTATAATTAGTAAACTTAAATAGATTATGTTTAATATGTTTGTATAACCCTGTACTTTGCTCTGGGAAGTGGGGGGGAGGGGGAGGGGGGAGGGGGGGAGGATGGGTTGAAGTTTATGTAACTCAGATAAGTAGAAATAGTTTTATTGTATATAATATTGATGTTTCAGTTTGGAGAGAGGAATTGCTCGGGCATTTCCCCTGGACCGCATCCGGAGCGAGAAGATAGAAGAAGGCGAGAAGCAAGTGGCTAGGTTGAGGAGAAGGAGGAGAGGGGGTGAGTGAGGAAGAGGAAGAAGAGGGAAAGAGGCAAGTTGGTTAGAGGGTGGATGCGGTTTGAGGGGAAATGGGTGAGCAATACTGAAAGTGGTGTGTATTAATTTGTTTTATTTTTTATCTGAAGTAGTTTTAAGAATGTAATGTATTGTAAAATTGAAAATAAAAACTTTTTACAAAAAAAAATATATAGAAAAAAAAAGTCTTAGAGAGGTTTCAATTTTTATTTGATAGCATCAATTGTTTTCTGTTTTCTCCGTCTTCCAAAAGGAAAGTATAGCATGACAGAATCACCATAAATTTTATTGCCCCCAAACTGACCTCATTATTGATAAATTACTTCACTAGTTGGCAGGTGGAATTCCCTTCCAGGAGATAAATAGTCAGCTTGTCATCTGAGAATGATGCTAGAGTCAGCAGTGCCTAAATGAAAAAGACACACAGCTCAATCTTACCCACTTTGGAACTATTCTTAATATTAATCTCCTGCTTTCTATGTTCTGTAGTATTAGATAGAATAAGATCTAGATCACAAACATAGAGCTTAAGGGATCACTGATTATTATCTTAATTTTGTAATTTTAATGCAAATAAACAGTTTTGTAATTTTAATGTTATAGTCAATTCATTCTTCCCTTCCTTAGTTTTGTCTTTTTTTTTTCAGCATTATTACAAATTTCTTCACTTCTGAGCCATAGGAATCCAAGTTGTCTTTGGATGGCATAAGTTCAATTGTCGTATCACTGTTGCCATCTAGTGACTGCCAGGTTTTCTGCAGCCCATATTTGGGAGCCTACCATTATGATTTCTTAATTAACTTATTTTGTATGCTGGATATTAAGAAATAATATGAACAAGATTTATTTTAAATGTTCAAGTCACAGAATAAATAGGTATTGATCTCTTTCTGGATACTGATAGATAAATGATCTCTGTCTGGGTATTGATATTTTTTAGAAAGGGTTAATAATTTTTTCTATTTTAAAAAGGAACTAAAATCATTAGGCCTTCTGCTGTGAATTTGCCCAAACAACTCCTTAAGTCTACTGGTCCTGGTTCAGTTGAATTTACAGATATATAAAATGTATTATAAAATACACTTATAAACATTTACAATTTTTAAAATATGAGAATGTCTATCAATTACAGAAAATTTAATTATTATTTTTTTTTTTGAAAATCACAAGTCAACTATAACTTATCGCATGCCTTAAAATCTGTAAATAGGTTTCATGAAAGCTGAAGGTTGGGAAAAGGCATAAAAGACATAAAACATGAATCATCCCCATAAATAGTTCTCCTGCAGAAATTAGTTGTTCTGCAGAATAATTGAACATAAACATCTTGAATATGATTTTCCCCAAAGAACAGGAATTTGCCATCAAAATTTGTAACATGGTATAAAATAATTATAAGGAGGCAATGCATTCCAGAAACAGAATCTTAGCAGCCAGAGAGAGAGATTACAGAAAGTAGCATTGTGGAACTAAGAAAGGAACCTGCCAAACAGCCAATGAAAGACAGATGCAACTACTGGAAAAATAAATTGTAGAGCTGGATTTCTGATAGAAGAAGCAATTAAAACCTTTCCTTATTTAATCAAAAAAATGTTTTACTAGAGAGAAAGGAAACCAATACTTCAAGCTCCACAAAGCAGACCTTGAGAGCGGTTAGCATACATTCTTAGAGATCTCTTTACCTGCCTGCCTCCATCTCCTTTTTTGCATGAAGTGATTTGTTAGACTTTAAGCTTGTCACAAATGTGTGCCTTTGCCAACAAGTTGTTCTCATACTTGAGACATTCCCAAGGTTCCTTTCTCCACTAATTATGCAGCAGCAGAGTGAGCTATAGCAAGCACCTTGAGTTACAGCTAATCACTCTTAAGTGCTAAAAGCAAAGCTGTTTTGCAGAGAGCAGCAATCATACCAGTAAGCAGATGCCGGCCTCATGTTTAGTATTAGAGCACTTTGCACAGCAGGATGCAGAGTGATGGATTTACAATAGAGGATGGCTACAGTGATATTTTTACTGGAGAAACAGCATCATGGCAAAGAGAAGGACAGGCAAATATGTGAATCACAGAAGACTGCCAAAGTTTTTTAATTACAGAGCTTCCTTTTTAAGAACCTGTGATCACTATATAACTTACATCTGATGACTGTTGGTGTCTATTTGGCTTTCCAAATCAGGTTTACTTTGCTAGTAAAAGGATCTGCAACAAACTGTTGCCACTAGTCCTCCTCTTCTTCGTGCTGGAGAAATTAATGTCCTGCATCATCCTTGAAAGCAACTAATTAGCAGGAGAAAAACATTATCGAGTGGCTGGCCAGCTGGCTGGCTGCCTGGATTCCGGAACATAAACATACTCTTGCAAGATGACTAATGGAAATCCCATTACATATATTAGATGGCCAAGATCTTGGGCAATGGACCAATTGTAATAATTTTTGCTTTCGTTCAAAATTTTTGCATGATTTCTGAAATTCAAAATCTTATAATGATAGTATTTTTGTTGATTTCAGGATCCTACAGATGCAATCTGGGAAAGAGATAGATAGATAGATAGATAGATAGATAGATAGATAGATAGATAGATAGATAGATAGATAGATAGACAGACAGACAGACAGACAGACAGACAGACAGACAGACAGACAGACAGACAGACAGACAGACAGACAGACAGACAGACAGACAGACAGACAGGCAGAGAGAGGCAAATATTCAACAGTTGCTGATACCTCTCTTAAGTGGTGGTTCTCAAATCATTTCACTGATGATGTCATGGTCCAATAAAGCAAATCTGAAGCAAAAAAGCTGAAAATTCTGTAACTAGATTACTGTAATAAAATTACCTTTTTCATTTTGCTGAGAAAATATCAGCTATGGCTAAGTAATAACATTTTAGATTGGCACTTTTCTTTTTTTGTTCGTAGAAGATCTGAGTTAGGGACAATTATTATAAATGGTACTTGTTTATGGAGAAAATAAAGGTCCTGAAAATATTTATTCACACAGTCAGCCAGATGTTAAGATTGGATTTGGCATTTTTATTTGCCTATCAAGTCCTTCCCAAGAGACTGTGATAAGCAGATGTTGTTGTTTGATGATGTTAAAGGTATCATAATAAGTTGCCTTTTGCAATTGACTGATGGTGATTTTGTCAATGCCAATGATGTTCAAGAGGTATTCCAGATGTTTAGGGATTGCGCCCAAGGTACCTATTACTACTGGTATTATCTTTGCTTTCTTTTGCAACAGTCATTATAGTTTTATTTGTAGGTCCTTGTATTTTGTAATTTTCATTTCTTTCTCTTCTATTATGCTGTGATTAGGTATGGCATCATCCACTCTTCAGACTTTTTTGTCTTTCTTATGACAAGTTTGGGGTGTCATGTGTCAGATGCTTGTCTGCATGAATTCTAAAGTCCCAGATCGTTTTTGCTTGTTCTTTTTATATTGCTTTATTTATTTTGCTGTACAAAGCAGATTGTCATGGTTCCGACAGATGAAACTCTTCAAAGAACTTTGAGGCATTGTTTACCTTAAGGAATCTTTATTGGAGTAGCGACACATCGACACATACATAGTCCAAGCCAAAATCTGACTTCTCCTCCCCTAAGCACATAGTATCAAAGCACAATTCCCTTCTCTAACTAACAGTCATAAATCAAATTCTGCTTCCCCACCAGTTCTTCAGTCTGCCATGTCTTATCATTTCTTATTACAAAAAACCTTGGTTCCCACCCTTATACAGTATTGTTATGTCTAACTAAACTCCCAAGCACATTCCTCCTCCTCCCCCCAGTATCATCTAATTCTAACTCTAAGAGTAAAACATAAAGTAGAGGAAAATGGCTGCATCTCCATATGTTGTCAAAGCAAGAACATTCGATGTTAGCAGCACTGACACTGATAAGACCTGGCAATGGCTAAGAGAAGTTGAAGAAAGAACCAGAGGGGATAGTTCTAGCTTCACAAGACCAAGCTTAAGACAAATGCATGCAAAGCCAGAATTGAGTAGACAGTAACAACAGCAAATGCAATTTCTGCGGGGGGGGGGGAGAAAGCTGAAGAAACAATGGGTCACCTAGTTGGCTACTGCAAGATCGCATGAACTGAATACAAACAATGACAGGGCAAAATAGAAACAACAGTTCCTTGGAATATCTGCAAGAAATACTACTTGCCTATTATTATTCTTTCTTTTTTCTTATGTTAATTTTGTGAAAGATAATGTCCCAGGAAGAGAATCACTTCTAAGTAAACAGTTTTTATTTTGTTGTACTTCAACACCAAGTATCAGCAAAGATAACTAAAGAATAAACATTTAAATCTATATAATCTCTGTCGGTCCTCAAAACTTAAGAAGCATCTCTGTTTATTTTAATGGGATTTTGACAGCACATATTTTGGTTTACATTTAGTTTACAAAATCTTGATATGGAAAAAGTTTCTGTTAATATGTTTATATTTAATGTCATAGAGGGATTTGGGATTTATGGATATGGAATTTCTGAAAAGTAATACACAAAGCTAAATAAACAAAGTTTTCAGGCCTGGGGAATGCAGAACATAAACTTTAGGCTATACATGCAAATAACACACACAAAACTGTTGTCTGAAAAAAATAATGTAATTTGAAGTGTGTTGCCCTAAAATATATAGGAAATGCTAATTAATTGTGTGTTAATTATATATCTTGGTAATTATTTAAAAAAAATAAGTGGCTGAATTTAAAAACAGACTTTTAAACAGAATTGCTGCAGAAATTCAAGCCATATTCTGTTCTGAAAATGGTTAATTTGTGGAACAGTCAACCTGTTCAATCAATCATGTCAGAAAAAGTACACTGAATGCAATCTATATGTTTAGTTTATAACAATATGCTGCAAGCTATAATTTCAGAACCAGTTATAAAAATTACACCAATTGTCCTGTCAAAAGATATTTTTCTGTAGATGTGTCAAATTATAACACTTTTGCACTAAATTTGTTTAAATATTTGGTAAGAACATTCCTTTTTTCTCTTTGCATTTTAAAGCAAAACATATAAAAATGACTACATGATGAGCAAGTGTGACTAAAGTCGGGCTAGGCATTTTTATTTTGTTTTGTTTTTGCCAGTGAAGATCATGAGAGTTTGGCTGATAATGTAATGATCTTACCGGAGGGAATGGGTGAGGCCAACATTTTAAGCCCAGATGTTATAGAGTTGGTAATAAAAAAGATTTTGTACCTTAAAACCCACAAGAGACAAAAAAAAGAGTGAATACACTGACTTCACCCTATCTGACAACTGGATTATGGAAACTGCCTTTGGCCTGTGATCCACAGTTTTCACATTCCTGAAATATGAGCAGCTTTAATTATAGGTTCTGTGTTCTCACTGCACAAATGTTAAAGACATGCTTTGGCTATTTTCCAATAATATTAATTAACTGTGAAAATACAAAAATATTGCAAATGAATTTAACAGATGATGTAGAATAGATAGATGACCATATTTTCCACTGCACAAGTATAGATCCAAGGTTCACTGAAAGATATGAAATTTAAGAATATAAATATAAATGCATTTTTGTTTTATTTACAACCATGGATTTTTACTTGAAAGTAAAAATATTAGTTTATTATATTTTTGTATGTCCAGTCTAGCTGGCCATATAATAAATGGTTCAGTTGTTCAGTTTCAGTATTTCATTTAATAATTGAACTTTCTTGTAAGATAGTTTTTAGTAGGATAGCCAATTACTTTTCATATTACAAAAGAACAGTTGAAAAACAAACCACCTTCTCCACAGAGAGCTAAATTATAAAAACCTATTCCATAGCAGCCTATTTTCTACATCGCTGTTGGGCTATTCTTGGCTTCCAGTTGTCCTATATTTAACTTTCACTTATGTAGAACATTATAGCTTTAACCAACTGATTCAGTTATCTGTCCGCAGTTTGCTTTAATCAACTGAATCATAGAAATGCTTCCTCCCTTGATAGATTAAATTCTCAAATTAAGTGGATTTTTTTAATAATAAAAACTTTAGATCCCTTGATCAATTCTGAAACAAAGAGGAAGGCAACCTACATTAGATGCAATTTTAAATCAGCTTGCTCTATAACAATTGACCTTGTCCTTCTGATTGCTACACAAATCATAACCTCTTTCATCCATTAGACAATTTGTCCTAGAGCCTTTCAGTTGCTAGTCTTTAGTTAGTAATTGGATTCACTTTTTGAGATGGTATTTTAAAGAATTGTTGAAATGCTGGAACCATTCAAAGGCTCTAACTAAATGTTTTAGCCATATTTGTATCAGTAAAGACTAATCCCCTAACAGGAATAAAATTGATTTTAATTTCACTGTGTTTTCTGTTCCACTTACTCTCCACATTGTACCACTAGGTTTGTGTCACTACATCTAACCTGATGTTAGTGCTATTCTAAACAAAATGTTCTACAGAACTTTTAAATAATAGAACTCTTTACTAAAATAAAATTCTCACATTTCCTGAAAGTCTTTGGTTGGAATTTCTGTATAATACAAACAAACAAACAAACAAAAATGCAAGAGAAAATGGCAGGATGGTAGGATAATCATGATTGGGTGTGGAGTTATAGAACTATGACTTTTTTCTGGAAAAAGTGTACAAACAAGCATACTGTAGAGATTGAGGAAGATAACCTTGACTGAGAGAGGCAAGGTCCATTGTCAAAGAAACAATGGAGATGGGGGGGCAGGGGGGATATCTTAAGTTCACAACTAGTGAAAAGAAGAAGAGGGGCTCTTTAACTGCTGCTTCAGTCCATTCTTCTGCCAGAATACAGTGAGGTTAGTAAACCTTTAAATATCTGCTTTTTCGCTGATAGGTGAATAAAACAAAAAAGCCAACTACCCAGTCTTCATGACTGTCATGCATAAACATATACTGAAATCATATATGTGCAAGGAGGAAGTCAAAAAGATTTGTCATAACTTCCTGTGAATTTTAAAGATAAAAGGGTTTAGCAAAGCTGCAATTTAATTTCATTCCTATTCAATCCATTTAAAAATGTTCCTGCACAAATCAGGGTGGATGAACTGATCACTTTACTCAGATATGCATTTAAAATTTTAAGTTTACTTTCATGAAAAAGATCCCTTAAATCAGCAAAGTATCAAGCATTTTTATTCCAGCTTTGGCTTAAGACTTTTGCTCTTTCCAACTCTAAACAACAATGATTTAAAGCTTCCTTAGTGATTTATTGCTTGATCTATAGATATGAACATAAAACATAATATAGCACATCATTTTATATCAGATTAGTTTACATCAATGAGAATGCCACTAATCTTGGAAATATTCTGACATTCTTATGTGAAGGATCAGAAAATAGTTTAAGAAATTGAAATATAAGTCTGGGTGGTACTCTGGTTCTTCTCTTGGGAATAGAACAACTAGAATTTTCCAGCCAGAATGACTTAATATATTTGTGTGGTCAACAGAGATCCTAAGAAGCTATAATCCAAATATTATTAGAGAACACCAGATAAGTATCTTAAGAATTTTTTTGTTCTTTTGTGAAGAGCCCTGGATTAATCAATAAGCACAACTGATCATGCCACATTTGAATTTAATTGATTTTTTAATAATTGTCCTTAGGTGCCAGGTTCAAGTTTAATTTGCATGATGGGTGACTATTGTTTAAATGTTTGGTTTGAAAGTGTCTCTAGATATCATGTTTGTTTCTGTCTCACTTCTCTGAGAGTTTCACTTTTGTTGGGGAGCACCATTGTTGGACTGCATTTAGGGCATCAGGTGGCCTTAATCCATCCCTATTTGTATAGTGTTTAAAAGATTATAATACTGCATTTTATTTTTTGCATCATAATCCTCTCTGTAATATTTTATAAGAATGTGATTTATTTAGTTTAATATAATTTATTTAATTTAAGTTTCTGCTTATCCTATATAGAACTGATTTTATAGTGGACTTTGCAGAAACTACCAATTATTTATTTTCAAAATAAATAATTCAGGTACGTGAGACACAAGAGAACTATTTTGGCAGACATGAATTATATTTCTTCTCAAATATTCTACTACATTTTTAGGATAAAAACAAATTGAAATAAATATTTCTGGAAAACAGTGTTTAGAATGCTGCTTGTTGGAGAAAAAAAGATCAACAAAAACAAAAGAAGACTACTGCATATATATAGAAAAAAATCTCTATTGAAATCTGTTTCATTAAAGAATCTTGTGATGGGAATGTTAAATGATATTTATAAGAAAGCTACAGTTTTTCTTGAGACATCAGTTTAGTTCTTCAGTAGCATGGAATCATGATCATGTCCGCTTAAGAACATCAATATCATTGTCCTTGCATCAAAACCAAAAGATAGTCCTTAGTCAATCATACTAGTTTCTAAGCAGTCCTAAAAACAAATTATTGTTTTGTATAGTGAAAGTATTTTGCTAATCACACTGTGTAATATCCATTTTCATAGAAGAAAGAATAGATTCCTATTATCAGTTCTTTTTTTATATACAATCTTACAATGAATTATTTTAAAAGGGAAATAACAAAAGTATTATTAATGATATGAATTAATCATCATTCTGTCAAACCAAGTAGGTCCCAGGCTAAAAGGAGATAGAACTTTTTCACATTAAAGCCATGCTCTTCAGTTTTATTTATAGGTCTATGTTGGCTGTGTTTTGTTCCTTAGATTTACGTTGTACCTTTTCTACTGTGTTCAAGGGAATGGATATAGCATTTCCCCCCCACAATTAACCCATAGAAGAGGGAAACTGAGGAGTAATGAATGGCTCAGAGCCACTTAATAAACTTCCAGGACTAAGGGTTAGTGTAATATCACTATACTCATTCTGTTTATTTAGAATATTTAAAGATTATGCACTGCTTGTAGGAAGATTGCTGTTAATGACTGCCTTTAAAAAACACAGAGAGAAAAGAAAAAAATGATAAAGTTTAAAACTCCCATCATTTGTATTTAGGATACACTTTCAGCTGTACAAATACTTTTAAAAAAGAAAATGCTAGGAAACAATCAGTATCACATCAGATCGCCACCTTACAAGAAGGTGATTCTTCTGCTCAGCCCTCTTTGTTCACCTATGGTTGACATCACAAACACCAAATCAGATTGTTTTCTCCAAGTCCTATTTTTAGCTTATTTAGAGTTTGATCCTGACTAGCATTCCTTTACCCCTAAAGCATTTTAGCCTACCTTTGAAAGTTGGTTGCTTTTTAGCTGTGTCCCATCCATCAGAAATGAAGAGACCTAGGAGAAGCAGTGAAGGGAGAAACCACCATTACCTTGTCTAATATCCTGGCTTACAGTAAAAGTAGAGTGTCCCACAATACACCACAAATTAACCAGGGTTTTTTTTTTCAGTCCAGTACAATTTATGAAGCATTCTATTAGCTAGCTAAAAGATGGGTAAATAGAACCTGCCCACTTTCAAATTATAAAATGATTGTGACAAAATTAATAATATTTATGAAATGAATATGAAATATAAGAGCACAACATCCAAAAATATACTGTACATGAAATCACTTCATTCTCATTAGAGATAAAATAGTTCTAATGGATATCTTTTTCAATCCCAAATTAATTAATCTTACTTATTCTCAAAATTTAGCCTACAGCTAGTGCTTAAATATCTCCAGACAGATTCGTAGGAAAACACTGGTTTCTTTCTCAGACTGAGAATAGATGAATGTCATTTTCCTTAATGCATACAATAACCAATTGTTATTTTTTTCCACCAAGAAATTTGGTGCCATTCTTAACCTAACTTGGTGCTGACCCATCACTATTTGATAGTAATGAGAAGTGATAGAAAGGATATGGAGAAAACCTCTATACTCCCCTTCATTGTCCTGGTGATGATGAGACCCATTAAAGCTAATGGCAAGGAATTCCAGATAAGGTAGATAAATCAGCAATGTTCATTTCATAGGTGAACAAAGAAAAGAAAAGAAAAGAAAAGAAAAGAAAAGAGAGGGAGGAAATCATTTACTTTCTATATGAAACAAAATGGAGAGAGAGACACTAGCATTTTCTCACAAATACTATTTTGTGAAAGTCCAAGATCATATCACTTGGCTAGAAACAATTGTCAACTGCTATGTTGGATGAACACTGAGAAGCTGAAAGTGTAAGCTGAAGATGTCTAAAAGAAAAGGAGAGGTGAGAAAAATATTTCTTTGACATCACACTAGTTTTAAAGCAATAAATAATCAGTTCACCAGAAAAATACTTTTATTTTATTCTTCAAACTGAAAATCCAATTGAAAAATCCAATCCAATCAATCCATTATGATTCTCATAAGAATGACAGTGACCCTATTGGAAGGAGTCAGAGGCATATTCAGGATAGAGAAATCAGCATCTTTCAATCATTTATCCATAAGTGCCACTGAAGTAGAAGCTATCTCAAACTAGCCAGAAAATAATAAAAGGGTAAGTGAATGAGAGAGAGAGAGATTTCACACATTCTGTCTATCTTCTTTACATTTTAACTCCTTATGTACTTTTGGGCAAGGAGAACAGAAGTCAGCATGTATAGCAGCATTCCATGTCTTAAATATGAGTTCTGTATAAAATACTATATCAAATAAGAATGTTACCTTTGTATTGAAGGTAAATATGATGTTTTATTACCCTATCTTCTTGCTGCTATGATTTCCTGATTGATTAACCTCCAAAGCTTTTTATTACAAATAATGATTACATATTTACAACAATATGCAGACTGGACAGCAATCTCTACAAGTTTTGTTTCTTCTACTGGACAATTGTAATAGTGAATTACAACTTTGATATCAGAAATGGACAAATCAAGGCAAATATACATGTCCCAGGATAATGTTGCAGGATCCAATCCAAGCTGGGCATTTATTCTTCCAAGCTTTCAGATTTATACTGGAGCTCATCTTTAGGGAACTTACCATATTTCTTACCATACAGCCCAAATCAAGGAAATTGTGAAAATCAATGTTTACATCTGCAGAATTTTGCAAATATTTGGGGGAAGAATTTTGGCTCAGTCTAAAGTAGTTTGGCTTCTGGTTTGGGATGGCATTGGTATTACATCTCTCTCTGTCTCTGTCTCTGTCTCTGTCTCTGTCTCTGTCTCTGTCTCTGTCTCTGTCTCTCTCTCTCTCTCTCTCTCTCTCTCTCTCTCTCTCTCTCTCTCTCTCTCTCCAGTTCAGATTGGATCCTACAAAAAAAAGCAAGTTTCTGATGGAGAGCTATGATACAAAATAGATGGGATTGTATCATGTAAATTTGTGGTGTCAGGAATTCACAAATCATTTTCATTATTTTAAATTATTATAATAAAACATGCAATAAATGTTCCTAATAAAATCACAAGAAACTTTCAACCATCTAACTACAAACTTGAACACTAGCAGTTAAAAATATTTTAAAGGTAATTCTCAGACACATGGCAACATTTCAAACATTGCATATTCCTCAGTTACAAATTCCTGATCAAGAAGGTTAGGATTAACAAGTAATTCCAGATGTTCTTAGGCCAATAGAAAGCAGGAGTTTATGTCTGCTTCTATTTTTTCTAAAAGCCTCTTCAGCATATAATTTATTTTCTGAAATAATGAAGGGGCTTTGAGAAAATGTGATCAATGTACATAATGAAAAATAAGCAACTTTGAACTTCCAGGGAAGAAATGGTGGACTTGAAGATAGCTCCAGAAAAGAAGAGCTGATAACCATAGTAGAATGAGAGCTGGTGAGTATAAGGGCTTTTTGATAATTCCTTTCTGGACAAGGAGATGACTTGAGATTGCCCACTAGTGTTCTAGACTATGTTGAATTCTCAAGATAATTAAATGCATCAAATCATAAGTAGCAAGAAAACAAACAAATGGGACACTGAATAAATCTACCCAGACTTTTTGAAGCACAGATGAACAGACTCAAATTATTCTATTTCAGCCACATTACACAAACAATTAGTTATCTGGAGAAGACCGTAATGTTGAGAAATGTGGAAGTAAAAGAAGAAGAGGATGACCTGCAGCAAGGATGCACTCAGTTACAATGGTGATTAGTACTTTGTTATAAAACTTGAAAGACTATGTTATGGACAGAACATCTTGAAGCAAAAATATCTATTTGGTTATCAAGAGTTGACACTGACTTGATGGCACATAATCAATCAAACTGAAATAAAATACAGACTATTCTTATAGATACTAGGGGGTTTATTTATTATTTTTTTTAGAATTTTTGCTTCTAACATAACACAAAAAAATAGAAAATTACAATATAGAAGTAAAATGATAAAACATAGTATTGTGTTGCTAAATGTCTAATTCTAACACTGTGGAACTATAAAATACATATAGGGTGGCTAACACCAGGAGATATGGATGCATATTAGCACTTTAGTTCCTGTATGCATGCGTTATACTATATACAAATGAACTATCTCACTGTCATATACATAACAAAAGTAAAATATAAATAAAAATCACATTGTCATTTCTTCAGGATTTTAATCATACATTTTATTCTATATATGTGTATGTAGCAAATTGTATTTCATAAGTTCTTATATTTTTAATTAAGCAAGAAAGATATAAAGGGAGAAACTGCATAATTTTGACTGCCTATATGACATTCCAATCTAAATTTTGTATACAGTTATTCCATAGTAATCTGCTATCCGTTCTTTCCTGACTTTGCTTTTTTGGAAGTTAACTTCTAATTTGCTTGCTTATACAATAACAGCACTAGAAATTGCTTTACTCTGCCTTGCTTGAGTGAATTCATATGTATCTCATGTACCTACTGCATGGATATTCAAACTAGTAAAGGCCATTATGCTGGAGAAACTAGTTAAGCCCTCAAGTAGCAATATGACATTTCCTAATAGCAGTATGATTATTCCTAAATTACTATTGCTAATAAATCAAATATAACATTTACATTGGCAGAAATACTTCTATTCCTTTTACCATTGTCCAGGTAGGCAGTCTTTACAGGCCAAAGCATATTTGGAATGTTGAGACAATGTAATAGACACTTAACGTAACGATCAGTATACTGTCAAAATGGCTGCTGAATTATTTATTTATTAGCATATAGGTTTGTTACAATACCCATGAACCCACAATCCTAGTGCAGAGTAGTAGTTTGGCTTGCCAAGGTACCAGTTCTGTTATAGGATATGCTTGCACACTTCCCAAGGTGCACCGCAAGAAGGTGAGTTGGTTTCATACCAGAGAGAAAGACAAGCGGCTCTTCCTGCAGCATCACTCAAGGTCTTCTCCCTTCCTGGAGTTGCCTTGTACACAGGAAGGTTCTGAATCATCAGGAATCTGACTGCCTGCACAGAGCACTAGCCATCTTTCCACCAAAGCAAATAACATGTTTTCAAGCTGTTAAGTGGACAGAAACTAAGGCAAGTGACAGGAGCTTATCCTGCCACACAATGCTAGAGCTCAAACTGCTGGAGCAGAGACAATCTTCAGCGTCTTTAGCAGTATTCCAATATCTCAGGGGCTGCCACAAAGAAGAGGGAGTCAACCTATTCTCCAAAGCACCTGAGGGCAGGACAAGAAGCAATGGATGGAAACTAACCAAAGAGAGAAGCAACCTAGAACTAAGAATTAATTTCCTGACAGTTAGAACAATTAATCAGTGGAACAAACTGCCTCCAGAAGCTGTAATGCTCCAACATTGGAAGTTTCTAAGAAGAGATTGGACAACCATTTGTCTGAAATGGTATAGGGCTTGCTGCTTGAGCAGGGGATTGGACTAGATGACCTCCAAGGTCCCTTCCAACTCTGTTATTCTATTAGTTTTGTCTATTAGTCATTAAGCCACCAAGCCACCGTGCCTCTCTATGGCTGCTGAAGGAGATTGCCTATTCAACTAAATAGTTGCCAGCATATTATACCTACCATAAAACTATTTATAACTTGATAGTAATAACAATAAAAAATTAAACTGATACTTTCTCCACCACCCCAAATTGACCTTTGTAGAGCCAAATGGTTTCCTTTAAATTAACATGACATTACAGGCCTTGTAACACATTGTTTTCTATTTGATACTTTTTAATTCAAAGAATCTTTTTAAAATGCTGAGCTGTACAGGGAGTGTAGTGATCACTGTTGCCTTCTCCCACCATAATCCATACAAATGTAATCCTCCAGCACATCTATTATATCTTTGTACAGTCTAAAACTGAATTTCTTCTCTTTTTTGATAAGTCTTGCACAGGCAAATCAATGTTTGAAAAAAAGAAAAATATTTTTCATCTGAAAATTCTGTGTCTACAGATATCCTGCAGCTTGGCTAGTTTCCACCGAATTTATCTTTGCCAATTGTACAGTCAATAGAAAATACACAAACTACAGGTCTATTCAATAATATTTTGAGCCAAAAAAACAAAATGTTCATTTCTCCTCCCATGTGATATTTCTGTGGAAAGCTAAAGTCTTTTGTTGTTGTTGTTGTTGTTGTTGTTGTTGTTGTTGTTGTTGTTGTTATCTCTGAACCAACATCACAAAAGCATTTTTGGAAGAAGATAAAAAAGAGCGCTGCACAGACTGAACTTCTGCTTTGCCTTGCTTTGATTATCTTGTTTATTATATCAAATGGAAGAAAAAAGTCCTCTCCTGGGGAATCAGATCCTACTCTTGTTTTAATCCATTTCCTTTGATTTCCAAAAGTTGCTGAGATTAAAGATAGATGTACTTTTGCTGTCTGATGTTTCCCCTTTATGTGCTGCTAGCTGTGAGAAGAAGCAACTTAACAAAGGCCTGTGCCTGATAGTGCTTCTTTCTGGGTAAAGTGCTGAGCTGCTTAATGGGGGATGAACTACAAAACACAACTTGACCAACAGAAAGAAAACAGAATAGTTGGAACCCTGGGCTGCTAAAAGAGATTAAAAATAAACTATAACATTTGGTTCTTCCTCTTCTGGAAACATAACAGACCAAAGCACACTGAAAGAGATGTGTAGATGGATGGACACAATAAGATACATTAAAAGAAAGTGTGTAGTTTTGATATTTTAAAATCTGTGTAAACTCCAGCTTCTAAAATTGTAAGCACTCTATGGTTTATTTCTAGGGTGTTTCTCAACTGTTTTAGATAACATTTATGGGGAAACAGTATGAAACATAATTTAATAATTGGGTTGTAAACTTGTATAAACTTGTATTTACTGGCCTAATAAAATACCATTGAACTATGACAAATATTTTAATTACCAAGATAAAAGAGAATTTAAAATTTAGTTAAACTGATGCCGTACCGCTTTCTAGATAGATATATAGTTAATTGTTTTTAAAAAATCAATTTTTGGTATGGATATAATATTGTTAAGTATTAAGTGTCATGTATTATACTGATTAGCTTATTATTTTGAAATATAAAAAGATATTTGCAACATAATTATGCGGATGTTGACTGAATCAACTGCAACTTGATCTACATATTGTGAATAGAAAGGAATAGAAATTATGAAAAATTGAGGATGCCTTCATATTTCTTGTAGCTGCAAATTAACTGTTAGTATTTTGGAACTTTATACTTTTTCTAATATAAAGCATTAACCCTTTTTAAAGCATATGTTTAATGCTCTAGTCTGAGTTCGTGGCACAGTGGTTAGAATGCAGTACTGCAGGCTACTTCTGCTAACTGCCGATTGCCAGCAGTTTGCAGTTTGAATCTCACCAGGCTCAAGGTTGACTCAGCCTTCAATCCTTCGGGGTCGGTAAAATGAGGACTTAGATTGTTGGGGCAATATGCTGATTCTGTAAACCTCTTAGAGATGGTTATAAAGCACTGTGAAGTGGTACATAAGTCCAAGTGCTATTGCTATTTACTATGTTGTGTACGCATTTATTAGACCCTTAGTACAAATACTTTGGTAGATAATATATCTTCCCAAGATATTGGAAGCACATTTCTCCTCATGCCTCCTGATTTTTCCAGTTACTTAATTATTATACATAGTTTTCCAATCAGAATATTTACTGACTAAAGTGAATGTCATAAAACAGAATTGCCTTGGTGAAAAATGTATAGTACATTTCTTCTTTTTTTAGCTGTTTCCTTAGCACTAGAATCCCAAACAGATAAACAAATTACTCTCAAAAGGATTAGCACAGACTTAATATGGAATTTTACATTTCAGCTACAATTGTATTTCTCATCAGGCATTTTAAGCAGGCTGCATGCATATCGTAACAAAGCTGACATTCATTGATTAATTACTGGATTTGCCACATTCATTGATTTGTTATCCAAAGCAAAGGTAAAAAATTGTTCAATATACTGAAACCCAAAATTATTCCATACTAAGACATGGGAATTATATTATTTTCTGTTGATTTATAATTAATAATCTCACTGAATCTGATATAAAGGTTTTCTACTACAATATTTGAAAGATTTTTGGGACCAGCATAAATCAGATGGCATTTAAGCTAGTTCCCTCAGCTAAAACAAAAATAAACAAGTAAGTAAAATATTTGTTGATATTTTTGAATCTAACACAGTAACTATTTTGCAACACATTGAATATTTTTCTACATATGAACAGAACATTTTGAGATACTATTTTATTTCTCCATCTAGAATGTCAAGGACTATCCTTATCTATAAACACACATTATGAAAATGTTAAAATAGAAATGCCAGCGTTCTATATTCACTAAATGCTGTTAATAGTTTAGCTTGCAATACAGCAGTTATGGGAAGAATTTCATATCTGGGTGATTGTTTCTTCTCTCAAATAAGAATAATAGAAATAAAAGATCCATCCAAGTATCTCATTACATGTTTTGTTTTAATGCAATAATTTATGTGCAATATGTTTGTGAGCCAAAGGCAGCAAAATTAATAACAAATATTCTCACAAATAGGAATTGGTGTGCCAGTGTCAAGGAAAGACAAGACAAGAAATGAATAGCCTAGGTCAGAGCTTAGATTCCGGGAAGTTCTCTTTTTCAAAACTGCTGATAGCAAGAATATAAAATGCTGTTATTTGATGTCTTTTTTTCCAAATTAAAAAAAATATATCTCCATTGGCATTTTACTAGAGGGTCTTTCATTAGTACTAAATTTAACAATAAGCACATATTGTACAGTTAATAAAGATTATATGGTGCCTGAAAACTTACAACTGAAACTCATGGATCTTCTAATGTATGTATCAGTATCTCTTTTGGGGCAAAATTTGGCAACAGATAATTTCCATTGAAAAAGACTGAGAATGAACAGTTGCTTCAAAACTGAAATAGTCACATCTTCACATATTTTGCATTTCTTTCTGGTGTCCCTTATCTTTTTCCATGAACATAGGCAATTTAAAATTAGTTTCAGGTTTATCATAGCTTATACATTGCTGGAAATCATAGCTTAAATATTCATTATTCCAGAATCAGTTCACCATAAAACAGAAGTATCATTTCCCATGCTTGTGACACAATACCTCTGTTGATGCAGCCTAATATTGCTTTTGTTTTTTTGACAGCTGCATAATATGGTTGGACCGTGCTTAATCTATGGCCTACCAAGGCATCCAGATCCTTTTCACAAGTACTATTGCAAAGCCTTTCACCTCCTATTTTGTACTTGGGTATTTTGTTTTTGTTTTTTTCTACCTAACTACTAAGTCAGCATTTCTCACAGCTTTTGGACAGCATTTTGTATACATTATATATTGTTGAAAATATAGCTTAAATATCCAGTATTTTAACAAATAAACCTAAACTCTGACTTCATTCTGTTATAAGAACTTATGCTAATATTTATTCAAGAGATAATTTTATAGAGAATTTCATTGAAAAAATTATACATATTCATGATTTTGTAAAAAAGACTTGGGTTATACAGGCAGAATTAAACAAACATATTTAGGAAACAATAAATAATAATAAATAAAAAGCAAAGTAAAATTCAGGTGTTGAATTAACAAAGTACCTATCAAAAATCTACTGAAAGAATGGAAAGAAAAAATAAGAGTATTTTTATCTCCAGTCTTTCCCCTCTCCCCATTCCCTTAATTACAGCAATAGTGCAGTACATTCATAATTAAAAACTCAAATTCAATGTTTTTCAGTATTAACTGTATTTGGCAAAATGTATGTTCATCGTTTATACAGTGCAGCTGTACATGGTGCCACATTGTGTTAATTCTTTTGTTTTCCACCTCACGTGCTTTAATTCAAGCAATTCTTTTACAAAAATTGATGCCTCTTTCCACAATAAATCAAATCTACTTCCTTCTTGCATTTTGATTTTTATATTAACTAATCATTTCCACTTTTATTGATTTCCTCCTAAAAAAATATTTTCCCTCCCTGCACTGCATTTTGTAATACCCTGGTAAAAATGAGAGGGGAAAAGAAATCAACCTTAGTAGATCCATTTATCTAACAATCGCAGGTGTAGACGCTCCCTCAACCTTCCTTCTCTGCCCAGCAACTTAAACATACACTCTCATACACACCCTTATTGCCAGACTGTCTTTGTAGTTTGTCTATATTTCACAGCAACCTCTAACTCTTGCCCTGTTCTAATTACTTATATTTTGCTATTTCTCAGAGTCAGACTTGCTATTTTTTCTCAAGCTCTTGCAGACATTTAACCTGTGTACAGTTGAGCAGCTGGAAGATTGTTTGCATCATTGTGCAGCAGCCAGTAAGTGAAGGTTAAGCAGGTCACAATTTTATTTTTTATTGTTTCAAACAGATGATTGGGATAAACTCCAGACAGAGACACACAGGATCAGTCAGAAATAACTAAACAGTCAATAGACTAGAAGGGCCAAGGATGAATATTTTAAAGAAAATGTTCTATACTGAGAAGGAACTATCTCTGATTGTCATTCACCTAATTCTGCGCAAGTACCAAGAGTCTTCTATTAAATATATTTACATGTGAAAATAAGTTCTTATACAAGCATCCTTGAACTAAATCACAAAGGGATTTGAAGTTCCAACTATATATTAGATGAGGATTGGGGGGGGGGGCGAACCAGATTCAAGTGTGCCAAGCAATTCACTAGACGACTTTAGATTAGATACCTTCTCTTCATCTACAAAATGGTTATGACAGAAGCCACAGGAGGAAGTCTGTAAAACTGTTTTGAACTCCTGGAGGAAAGAAAGGATAAAAATCTAATAAAAAAATGAAAATATAAATACAACACTGAAAATTGGACAGAGAAATGAACTGAAAACCAGGGAAACTACTAGTACTGTGATTGCAATATAATGTCCCATTTAACTATCTTTAACAGACATCCTTGTATGTAATACTATTGGTCATACAGAAAAACCGATAGACCTACCAATAAATACATCTACAAGCCTTGCAGTTGTCTACAACTACAGTCAGTTAAAACTGGGTAAAAGAGGTTTTCTGATTCTGGCCTAAATGAATTCATGAAACACATTGTCTGCTTTTGACAATAAGAGACCTTTTCTTCTTACTTGAAAGGTAGGCATTATAAATTTGGCTTCTGTGTTATTTTGCATGGAAAATTCCTAGTGCTCTCTTCAGCCATTTGCTGCCAACATTCCATTCTTTTGCAACTCTTAAATCAATTATGATATTTGGGCTAGAGTGAAATTAACAAGAATCCTACCCCAAATGACAAGGAGATCAGAAAGCTGCCTACCAGTCTTTGGGAACACTAATCAGCCTTTGTCCAAAAGAATCCTGTCACTGTTCTGAATATAGGGAATGACTAAGAATTTGTGGATACAAACTGGAATTTATTTCCCAAGATAAATTAGTTCTGAATTTCAAATAGTCAAGGGCAGCCACGTTTGTACAATAGTATACTTTCTAATCCAAAACAGGAATTATGTCTAGAATATTAAGGGTAATATACTTCAAAATTTACCCAGTTCCCCAGCAATTACAATTCTTTCAGGAAATGGAAGGGTTAGTGTTATGTCCCGAGCCTTGCAAACGGCTCGGGCGTTTGCAGGCAGTCCCAGGCAGGTGCAAGGCTGCCCGGGACCAGACAGGCTGTCGCCAGCGCCATGCGCATGCGCGGGTGCTGGTGCGGGAAAAGTAACACATTTACCTGGGAGTTGCCTATATAAGAGGCTGCGAGCGTTTGGGAAGCTAAGGAAAGCCATCTACTTGTAAGCTGAACGCAGAATAAAGAAAACTGAGAACTCCAACTGCTTCTCGTGTCTGCTTTGCGCCAAGGACTCAACACTGGCGACGAAAGTGGGATCGCCTTACACCGCCTGGAAAGGAAGAAGTGTAAGCTTACCCAAGTGAGTCCTGAGCGGCGGAACGGCGTCGACTCGGCAGCTACCCGCCAATCCAGTGCGCATTTGGGGGTAGGCTGGCTGATAGACCCGTCTCCTGAAGATGGCAAAAATCGGAAGGCTTTCGGAATTCGACGTCTCACATCCAGAGCGGTGGGAGTCATACGTAGCCAGGGTGGAGAACTACTTCAAGGCAAACCAAGTGAGGGAAGAGAGCTTGAAGGCCGCCACCCTGCTTTGTGTTTGCGGTCAAGACGCCTTCGACATCGCAGAAAACCTTGCAGCACCTGTTCCAGTAGAGTCTGTCAGCTACGCAGATCTGAAGAAGCTATTGAAGGAGCACTTCCACCCAAGATGTCCGTCATCGCATGGCGCCACACCTTCAAGCAGAGGGATCAATGGCCCGGTGAGTCGGCCAAAGAATTCATCGCCGCATTACGGAAGGCCGCCAAGCACTGCGAGTTCAAAGACCTCGAAGAACGACTGAGGGACCGATTCGTGTGAGGGTTAAGGCATCGAGATCTACAACAGAGACTTTTCGCTAAAGAAGAACTGTCCTACCAAGATGCCTTAAGGGAAGTCACCGCAGAAGAAGCAGCAGGCGGCGCTGTCAAGAACATGCGGCCGATCAAAAACAGTCCAGAGGTTGCATCCGTGCACCAGGACGACGTCCAAAGAAACTCCGAGGAGGATCCGGACGAGGAAGTCGACCGTCTCCACCCCACGAAGGAAGAAAATCAGAAGGGAAGCTCTTCAGCTCCGCTCAAGTGCATCGGCTGTGGAGGTCGCCACAGGAGAACCGACTGCAAGTTCCGTTCCGCTACCTGCCGGGCATGCGGCAAACAAGGACACATTGCAGCTGTGTGTCTGGGCCGACAAAAGGTACAACCTCAGGAAGAACTGCGCCTGAAAGGTACCAGATTCCCCAGCCAGAATAGGGTAGGGTTTTGCGCTTCGCGAAGAAGCATCCTTAGGACAGGCACACACACGCCCATTAAGAAAAAGCTGTCACTCAAGGTGAAGCTACAAGGGGTTCCATTGTCTATGGAACTGGACACAGGGTCTGCCCTTTCAATCATCTCCTTGCATACATTTAGGAAGATTTGTTCCAGTAGTGGAACTCAGGCCAAGTTAAGGCCTTCTGACATTGTGTTAACAGATTTTCAAAATTCAAGAGTGTGTGTTAAGGGGGAGGCCACCCTTAACGTGCAATACAAGAGTTTTGAAGGTCCACTAGACTTATTAGTAGTAGGGGGTGAACGAAAGAGTCTCATAGGACTCGATTGGTTTGAGGCCCTGGGGATACACGTCACAGGACTCAA